>NC_057798.1:89857419-89858297 GCF_018294505.1 Triticum aestivum
GGGTCGGGTTTTTTTTCCTTTTCTTCTTCTTCCTTCTTTTCCTTTTCTTCCTTTTTTTCCTTCTTCTTCTTCTTCTTCTTCTTCTTCTTCTTCCTCCTCCTTTCCTTTTTCCTCTTCTTCTTCTCCTCCTCTCCTCTTTTTTCTTCTTCTTCTTCCTCTTCTTCTTTTTTCTTCTCCTCCTCCTCCTCTTCTTCTTCCTTTCCTTTTTCCTCTTTGTTGTCACACCCTAACTAGTTCATGCATTAGAGTGTTGCATCATGTCTATCCTTTCATCAGAAACTTGAAATGGGGATGTCAGAACCCCCAGCCCCCTCTGAAACCAACTAGGGTTTACTAAAAACTTTTTCAATGAACCTGAAATGCCCTTCTAAAATGTCCGTCATTTTTGCCTTGGTTCAGAACCTCTGCCAAAAGTGTTGCACAATTTTCTAGGTCATCTTAGGGTGTTTGAATTAAATGATAAGTATTTGAATTTGGGATTTAAAATTATATAAAATATTTCAAATGCTCAAATATTCCTAAACTGAAATGTTTCATGTTGGAAATATTCCAACTTTGGACCAGGAGCAGTTTGGTGATTTTAGGAGTTGCCTAGGTATTTTTAATAATTCAACAAAGTTGCAGAAAAATAGAAAAAGAAAAAAACAGAAAGGAAAACTTACCTGGCGCCTACAACCCGGCCCACCTGCCGGCCCAGCCCAGCGCCGCGCCAGCGAGCTGCTTGCCGGCCAGGCAGGCAGGCAGGTGCTCGACGGCGAGCACCGCATGGGTGCCACGCACCTGCTCGCCGCCTCGCCGCTCCACTCGCCCGGCTAACGACGTGGATCGCTCCCCCTCGCTCTCCCGAACCCCCCAGACACCCCCTCTCCTCTCCAGCT
>NC_057798.1:89858579-89862111 GCF_018294505.1 Triticum aestivum
CCCCCTCGCGCTCCCCAGCCATGGCCGACGCCGCCACCGCCGCTCCATCGCCGTAGCCGCACTCCCCGCCGCCCGTGCATCGTCTCGTCGTGTCCAGGAGCTCCGCCGCCGTCCACTTCGTCGAGCTACCCGAGCCCCGTGTGCTCGCAAGGCCCGAGTCCACCGCACCGACCTCGCCCGAGTCCGCCGTCGCCGGAGATCCCCTTCAACACCGTCACCGCATCAGCTCGTCCTCGACCCCACCGGTGGCCTCTACGGGTGCTCTGTGAGCCTAGCTACCCCTCCTACCCTTCCTCTCTCGCCCCCGAGCCGTGTAGCCATCGCACGAAGATCACCCGCACGCACCGCCGTGGATCTCGTCGCCGACGTGCTCCCGGCCATCCTCCGGCCACCTCACGGTGTCCAACGCACTCACCACGTTGTGTTGAGTCCAACCGTGCACTCCCCGCACCTCACCGCACACCCTAGCTCCGAGTTCGCCTTCACCCGAACTCCGGTGACCGCCTAGGTTGTCGCCGGCGCCAACTTCGGCCACCCCGACCTCAACTCGCTCCACCAAGAGCTGCGGTTCGTCCCCAGGTCCACGTAGATGCCTTCCGCGCCCCATTTGGTGGCCGAAACGGCCAAAACCACTTCCGCCGCCGCGTCGGGCTCGCCGGCGGCTAAACGCCGGTGCAGCCGTTTTGACTTTGACCATGGGTGGGCCCTGGTTGACTCTGTTGAGTCAATGACAGGTGGGGCCCCCTTCTGCTAATTATCCAGATTAGTTTAAACTAAATTAAATTAATTAATTAGCCACTGACACCCTGGACCCACGCGTCAGGTTTGACCTGGACCGGGTCTGTTGACTTGCTGAGGTCAGCATGACCTCATGCTGACGCAGTAAACATTTTCTGAAATTAAAATAAATCTAAAATGATTTATAAATTCCAGGAAATAACCCAAACTTCAAAAATTCATATAAATTCAACCGTAGCTCCAAATCAAACAAATTATATATGAAAAATGATTAGAAAAATCCAATCTATCCATCTGTACTAGTTTAATGCATGTTTAAATAAGCTAACTTGAGGTTTAGTGCAGAACAAGATAAAATACTTTAAAGGGCCATTTATGAGTTTGAAATTTGAATCTTTGGTTCAAATTGATTCAAACCCATCTGGTTTTAGTTGCATTAGCCCAACACACTCATATTGCCATGTTTCATGCATGCATCATATTGTCGCACATTGTTTGGTGATGGTTGTGTATCGGTGTTCTTTGCGGCAGGTTCTGCCTCCGAGGAGTACCGTGATTACCCTAGCGAAGAACCGTATCCGTGCATCGATCCATCAGGCAAGCAACCAACCATTTGATCATATTGATACAATCCCATGTTCTCGCTCTTGCTCTCTTTTACTGCATTAAGACAACGTGTTTTAAACTGCTGTGTGCTACGGTAGTTGAACCCATTTCCTCTGCATGACCTGTCATTGCCACAGTAATTAGATAAAACCCACTAGCATGTGTAGGAATTGATTGAGCCATATGTATGTGTTGTTCCTACCTTGCTATGCCTGCTATGCTTAGAGTCGTGTCAGGTCTGGTTCATCTGGGTGATGGGCTAGAGTGAAATGATCATGTCGGTAATGAGAGTGATGTGGTGAACACGATTTGGTAAAGGTATCGATGAGAGGCCATGTAGGAGTACATGGTGGGTTGTTTCATTGAAGCCGACCTTAAGAACTGAGATCTGTATGCGTGATTTAAGATTCAGCTACTACCATGCATTGGGCCCTGAAATATGACCCCGCTCGACTTCTTATTCACCCTAGTCCTCTGTCCAGGAGTTGCAAGTAGTTTCTGGTGTTTGTAGCTTACTGGAGGCCGTGGACAGCGCTGACCCGCGGGATGGGCTGTGATGCGGTAGGTACGTGGCACGGTGTACCGAATACCCGTTAGGTATCTCGGGAACCCTATACACATCGTTCGGGGCTGTATGGAAAACCTCGGCCGGACTCCCTGCGGATGGAACCTGGATAGGCGATAAACCTGGACTAGAGACTTAGGTGTTTAGGTAGGTCGTGGTCTACACCCACGTCGGCTTTTGCTTGAAGTCTGCCGAGCACATGTCGTGTGCAGACGCTAAGTGGTGGAAACATGTATGAAGAAGTACACCCCTGCAGGGTTAACATGATCTATTCGAATAGCCGCGTCCGCGGTAAAGGACTACTTGGTTGCTTATACAGTTCATAGACAAGTGAATGGATACTACTAAAAATCTCAAGATAAGCATGAGTGCCGAGGATGGCTCTTCCGTAGGATGACGGAGGTGGATCCTCGGTGGTGTATTGAAGTGGTGAGTAGTGGACTCGTGTGCGCAAAACCATTTCAAGTTGGAGTCTCGTAGGATAGTTTAGCCAAGAGTCAAAGCTGGCTTGCTGCAATAACTCCACCAACCCTTCTTGATAATGTGCATGTATGTAGGATCTGACGTAAGTCTTGCTGGGTACCTTTGTACTCATGTTGCTATAATTTACATTTTTCAGAAGGCGCTGCAACCCCTTCTGATGGGTTCTTCGTAGACGTTGACATCGACGAGTAGACTAAGGCCAGGTGGTAATCCTGAGCTTGTGAAGGTCCACGTAGTATAGCTAGGTTTTCCAAGCCTCTTTTATTTTACTAGTTGTCTGTACTCAGACAAGTTACTTCCGCTGCTGGTTTGTATGACTTTATGACTTGAATGTGGGTCGTGTGACCCGTACTTGTATGTATGTTATGTTTGGCTCTCTGAGCCTTCAAATAAAGTACTTGTGTCGTAGAGTCATGTTGTGATGCCTTGTTGTATTTGCACATATCGAGCATATTGTGTGTATGATTGAAATGCTTGGTATGTGTGGGATCTGACTATCTAGTTGTTTATCTTTAGTAGCCTCTCTTACCGGGAAATGTCTCCTAGTGTTTCCATTGAGCCATGGTAGCTTGCTACTGCTCCGGAACACTTAGGCTGGCCGGCATGTGTCCTTCTTCGTTCCTGTGTCTGTCCCTTCGGGGAAATGTCACGCATTGAGTACCGGAGCCCTATTAGCCCGCTACAGCCCGGTTTACCGGAGTCCTGCTAGCCCAGTGCTACAGCCTGGACCCACTTGCTGATGACCGACACGTTTGATGCTGGGTCATGGATGCCTGTCCCTGTAAGTCTGTGCCACTTTGGGTTTACGACTAGTCATGTCAGCCCGGGCTCCTTATCATATGGATGCTAGCGACATCATCATATACGTGAGCCAAAAGGCGCAAACGGTCCCGGGAAAAGGTAAGGCGACACCCGTGGGAATACCGTGCATGAGGCCGCAAAGTGATATGAGGTGTTACAGGCTAGATCGATGTGACATTGAGTCGGGGTCCTGACATTCTTCTTCTCCTCCTCTCCTCTTTTTCTCTTCTTCTTCTTCTTTCCTCAAACTAAACTAAACCTAAACCTAAACCTAAAACTAAAACTAAATCTAAACTAAACATAAACCTAAAACTAATAAAACAGAAAAAAAAGGAAAAA
>NC_057798.1:89862759-90022200 GCF_018294505.1 Triticum aestivum
ATCGGCGAGGAGAGAACAGAGAGTAACGGGCAGGGGGGTACGGGCCGTTAGGTAGTGTCCTCTTTGCCGTCCGCCTATCTTTGCCGTCCGCCCTTTTGCCTCTTTGCCGTCTGCTGGCAGACGACAAAGAGGTGGGCCGTTAAGTTTTTTCCAAACGGGCGGGGGGTGGGGGCCACCTCTCTCCTTGCCGTCTGCCAGTGGACGGCAAAGAGCCCGCGGACGGCAAAGAGCTTCTTTGTCGTCTGCCATTTCTTTGTCGTCTGCTTTTGGGTAGCTGATGGCAAAGAGCTTCTTTGCCGTCCGCTAGCTGACGGCAAAGAGCTGGCAGATGGCAAAGTAGCTGATTCCAGTAGTGTTAGTCTGGTATATGACTAGGTAGGATTAGCCGCAAAATATTCCCAACAGGATTGTAA
Source organism: Triticum aestivum (assembly GCF_018294505.1). Taxonomy (NCBI): domain Eukaryota; kingdom Viridiplantae; phylum Streptophyta; class Magnoliopsida; order Poales; family Poaceae; genus Triticum; species Triticum aestivum. The sequence goes on from NC_057798.1 coordinate 89,863,173, forward strand.
GCTAGACAACCCGTTGGATGGTATAGAAGAAGAAGCATTTGAGTCTAAATGACTATGTACTTCAATGGACGTATTTGTCCCTAGCCGGATTGTAAATCATTTGTCATGGCGGACCTTTTCGCTTCAGCCTCTGGACCCGACAATCCGGAGTGTTTCCGAATACCCGCTCAGTAATATAAACCGGGGTACGCGTGGAAACTAGGCATAGGGGTCATAATTGCTTGAATAGACAAGTACCCAACTAGCTATGTTATATTACATGGATAGTAAGAAACATCTTCCAGAGAGAATAGTTCCATTAAGGGTTCCTTTCCCTGGGTACGCATGCATTAACGTGCATGTCCGAATTGCGATCAAAAAGTGCAGTATATGTAACATCTGGGGTTTTATATTGTGATAGGTAAAAAAAACATCTTTATTCCACCGACCGAATAATCCCTTAAGAACACTAGCTTTCGGCTTCACCTAGTCTGAGGTACATGTCCGGAGTACCCGCCAGTAACAATCACAGAGGTGCTCCCTTTATGCCCTAGCCAAACTAACGGGAACGTAGGGCATAAGCACAGGAGCCAGGCAACCCGGCTTGGCCAAAACTTAAGTCATATCGATGCATATAATTGGTGAAGAAAAGGTACATATGGAAAAAGGACGCATATGCAGTGGGCTTGACGCCCAAAGGATAATTATATTAAGCTTCTGTATAAGAAGCCCCCAGGTATAATGAGCGCACACACTTGAAGATTAGTGCGTCACAAGTGTGTAGTCTAGCCACACTAAAGCTTTAGAGCTTTTCAAAAGAAAAGGCAAGAAGAGAGCTGAAAAGTAAATAAAAAGGAACAGAGGGAAGGAGACCAACAGGGAGTTCGGTGCTAGGCGTAGAATCTTTGGAGTCTGGCCGTGTTCCATGGGTTCGGCTCGAGGCGATGATCGGATGCATCACGCAGTCGGTACCCTCCTCCGGTGAGAACTTTGTCAATGATGAAGAGACCCTCCCACTTGGGCTTGAGTTTGTCCTTTTTCTTCTCTGGTAGACGTAGAACGAGTTCGCCAATATTATAAGTCTTGGCCCATACTTCTCTGCTTTGATACCTGCGAGCCTGTTGTGGATAGAATGTGGAATGGGCTTTTGCGACGTTGCTCTCCTCTTCTAGGACATCTAAATTGTCCTGTCGATCGAGCTCGGCCTATCTCTCTCTTCGTACATATGCACTCGAGGTGAGTCATGAATAATATCGCAGGGTAGCACAACCTCTGCACCATACACCATGAAGAAGGGTGTGTATCCGGTAGTGCAATTTGGCGTGGTCCGCAGCCCCCAGAGTACGGAGTCAAGCTCCTCAACCCAGTGCGTGTCTGATTCTTTTAAGGATCACACTAGTCTAGGTTTAATGCCGCTCATAATAAGACCATTGGCTCGTTCGACTTGACCGTTTATTTGAGGGTGATAGACGGAGGCGTAATCGAGCTTAATGCCCATGTTGCCGCACCAAGTTTTCACCTCATTAGCTGTGAAATTGGAGCCATTGTTGGTGACGATGCTGTGGTGGACACCATAACGGTGTACCACGCCCGATATGAAGTCTATCACGGGTCCGGATTCAGCCGTTTTAACTGGTTTCGCTTCTATCCATTTGGTGAATTTATCCACCATGACCAAGTATTTTTTCTTATGGCTTCCTCCTTTAAGGGGTCCAACCATATCAAGCCCCCAGACCACAAAAGGCCAAGTTATGGGGATTGTTTGTAGGGCGGTGGGTGGCATATGGCTTTAGTTGGCGAAAAGCTGGCATCCGACACAATGTTGGACTAGGTCTTGTGCGTTAGCTTGGGCCGTCGACCAGTAGAAACCTGTATGGAAGGCCTTGCTTACAAGGGCCCGAGCTGCAGCATGGTGACCACCGATGCCGGCATGAATTTCAGCCAAGAGTTGCCGCCCTTCCTCCTCGGAGATACATCTTTGAAGCACCCCGGTAGCGCTTTTCTTATAAAGCTCTCCCTCGTGGACTTTGTAGGCTTTAGAGTGCCGCACAATTCAGCGTGCCTCATTTTGATCCTCGAGGAGTTCGTGCCTGTTAAGGTAGGCCAAGAAGAGTTCGGTCCATGGGGCAATAACAACCATGATGAGATGGGCTGAGGGTGTTATTTCGGTGGCAGAGCCGCCGATTATGTCAGTGTGTTTGGAATCTGGGGTTGTGGTCGGATCCGGACTGATGTTGCTGGTCTCCCCTTGCCACACCACGGATGGCTTGAAAAGCCTTTCCAGAAAGATGTTAGGTGGGACGGGCTCACGGTTAGTGCTGATGCGGGCGAGGACATCTGCCGCTTGATTGTTTTCTCGAACCACATGATGAAACTCGAGCCCCTCGAACCGAGCTGGCATCTTAAGGACGACATTATGATAGGCCGCCATTTTCGGATCTTTGGCATCAAAGTCTCCATTTATTTGAGATATTGTGAGGTTTGAATCCCCACGCACTTCTAGGCACTGAATGCCCATGGAGACAGCCATCCCAAGACCGTGCAACAGAGCCTCGTATTCGGCTGCATTGTTGGAGTCTATGTATAATATTTGGAGTACGTATTGGACTGTATCTCCAGTGGGGGATGTGAGGACGACGCCTGCTCCTAGACCTGCCAGCATTTTAGAGCCGTCAAAATGCATGATCCAGTTGGAGTATGTATCGTACTCTTTAGGGTGTTCGGCCTCTGTCCATTCGGCGACAAAGTCCGCCAGTACTTGGTATTTAATGGCTCGCCGTGGTTTATATGTGATGTCGAATGGGAGGAGCTCTATGGCCCACTTGGCAATCCGGCCCGTGGCATTACAGTTGTTTATTATGTCATTAAGTGGTACTTCAGAGGCCACCGTGATTGAACACTCTTGAAAGTAGTGTCGTAGTTTCCGGGATGCCATGAAGACCGCGTATGCTATTTTTTGATAATGTGGGTACCGGGATTTGCATCGAGTGTGGACGGTAGATACGTAGTATACCGGCTTCTGAACCAGAAATTTGTGTCCGTCCTCCTCTCGTTCGACGACGAGCACCGCACTCACAACTTGGTGTGTTGTAGCTATGTATAACAACATGGGTTCGCCAACGTTCGGCGTGGCCAGGATTGGGTTGCTCGCTAAAATAGCCTTTATTTCCTCCAGTTTGGCCATCGCCGCGTCCGTCCACTCGAAGTGTTGGTTCGTCGAAGAAGGTGATAAAGTGGAAATGCCTTTTCTCCTAATCTAGAGATAAAGCGGCTTAGAGCTACCATGCATCCAGTTAGCTTCTGGATTTTTTTGAGATCAGTTGGGATAGCCAACTGTGAGAAAACTCGGATTTTAGTTGGGTTTGCTTCAGTTCCTCTATTGGAAACGACGAAGCCCAGCAGCTTTCCGGCGGGAACACCAAAAACACATTTTTTCCAGATTGAGCTTAATGTCATATGCTCGGAGGTTATCGAACATGAGCCTTAGATAGTCTACGAAGGATTCGGCGTGTCTGGTCTTGATGACTACATCGTCGACATATGCTTCAACTGTTTTGCCGATTTGTTTCTCTAGGCATGTTTGAATCATGCGTTGGTAGGTGGCACCAGTGTTTTGAAGCCCGAAAGGCATAGTGTTGAAGCGGAAAGGCCCTATAGGGTGATAAATGTTGTTGCGGCTTGATCGGACATCGCCATCTTGATTTGACGGTATCCGGAGTATGCGTCGAGGAAACACAATGAGTCGTGTCCCGCGGTAGCATCGATAATCTGATCGATGCGTGGGAGAGGGAAGGGATCCTTAGGGCAAGCCTTGTTGAGGTCTTTGAAATTGACACATAGGCGCCAGGATTTATCCTTCTTTGGTAACATCACTAGGTTTGCTAGCCAATCCGGGTGTTTTATTTCTCTGATGAATCCAGCCTCGAGTAACTTGGCTAGTTCCTCTCCATATAGCTTGTCGTTTGGGTTCCGAAAAGCACCGTAGTTTTTGCTTGACCGGCTTGTATCCCTTCAGTATGTTAAGGCTGTGTTCGGCCAGCCTGCGTGGGATCCCCGGCATATCAGAAGGGTGCCAGGCGAAGATATCCCAGTTCTCGCTTAGAAACGCCCATAGTGCAATGTCGATTGTGGGGTCCAGCTGTGCCCCGATGGATGATGTCTTTGAGGAGTCTGTTGGGTGGACTTGGAATTTGACTATTTCGTCTGCGGGTTTAAAGGAGGTCGACTTGGATTGCTTATCGAGTATCACGTCGTCCCTATACACTATGGAGCGTAATGCAGTTAATTCTTCGGCCGCGAGGGCTTCAGACAATGCTTCGAGGGCCAAGGTGGCTGTTTTATTTTCGGCGTGGAGTGCTATGTCCGGATCACTGGCAAGGGTGATAATTCCATTGGGCCCAGGCATCTTGAGCTTCATGTACCCGTAATGGGGTATAGCTTGGAAGCTCGCGAACGCATCCCGCCCTAACAAGGCGTGATATCCACTGGTGAAAGGGCCACCTGAAAGGTTATCTCTTCGGACCGATAATTCTCCGGTGTGTCGAATACCACATCGAGTGTGATTTTTCCCATGCATCTTGCCTCCCGGCAAGGAATAATTCCTCGGAAGGTTGTGCTGCTTTGCTCAATGCGGCTCTTGTCTATTTCCATTTTGTTGAGAGTTTCCTCGTACATGAGGTTTAGTCCGCTACCATCGTCCATGAGCACTTTGGTAAGCCGGAAGTCGTCCACGATTGGACTGAGGACCAAAGCGACTGGTGCCCGGACTGTTCTGAATTGCGGTTCGTCACTGGCGCTAAAAACTATGGCCGTACCGTTCCAGGGGTTTATTACCGCGACTTGGCAGACTTCGGCGAGGCCGCGGAGTGCTCTCTTGCGCCTGTTACCTAAGACAAAAGTCTCAAAGACTGTCAATATTGTAGTGTTGTGTTCTGTGGGATGTTACTCTGCGGTGTTTTTTATGAGGAGATCATTACCGCTCTTGGCCACCTGCCGAAGTATCCAACGTTCTCTGAGGCTGTGTGTTGGTACGGTATCCGACGTGGTGTGTATTTTGCATGGCCTATCGAGCCACCCCTCCAAAACAGTTGTGCGCCCTGCAGTGGGCTTCGATTTCTTCGTGATTGGGTCGGGCGACCTACAAGCATACACCCTTTTTGTTCAGATGAGGGGTTTAGCGAGAGCCAGTGGATCCCAAAATGCTACCTGAGTTTTCCAGGCGCTTTCCATCATGCAGTACTTCTGTACTATGATTGCCAAGTCATCGAAGCATGATATGTGACGGCGATTTATGGCGTTAAGGAGTCCCTCCATGCAATTTTTTGCAAAATAATGAGATTGCGTCTTCATCGCAGTAGTCTTTGACCTTGTCCTTGACAATGAGGAATCTGGCCCAAAAGTGATGTACCGTCTCTTGGGACTATTGTCTGATGTGGGAAAGATCGCTTGAGTCTGGGAGGGTGGGTGGATTTAAGTCCGAGCCCTGATCCGATCCGTAACCTAGAGCTTGAGAAGTTTCCGAGCTTAATACTTTGGACTCCGGGATGTCAACCAATTTTTCCGGCCCACAATCCGATTCTAAGTTCGGAGTTCGGGGCACATCTTCCCGCGGCATGTATCCGGCTTGGTGAGCTCAGAAATCCGGACATATTTCATCCTCAATATAGGGGGAGATTGCATCGCTCCTCCACCACAGTTGTCTCATGGGTGATTGGCGGAGATTCAATCTCTCTCTGATCGGGTTTAAGCCCAATCCGATTGTAGTTCGAAGCGACTCCCAAAGCGGCGATACGATCCAGGAGCCCGTTTAAAGACGGTAACTCCATTGGATCCATCTGTTCGGCGTATTTCGATCTAACGTGGAGACGATTTTCGATGACCTGAGAAGTCATTGTCGGCCCAACGGCCGAAGGGGCGATCATGACGAAGCCGCCCAGCCAAAGGGTTTGGCTTGAGGCCAGGGCTCCCCCGGAGATGATGTTGTCCTTAATAACAAGGCAAGCCATCAACCCAAGTTTCAACGTCACAGCAGAACTCTCAATGAAAGCACCAATGTTGGTGTCAAAACCGGCGGATCTCGGGTAGGGGGTCCCGAACTGTGCGTCTAAGGCTAATGGTAACAGGAGGCGGGGGACACAATGTTTACCCAGGTTCGGGCCCTCTCGATGGAGGTAATACCCTACTTCCTGCTTGATTGATCTTGATGATATGAGTATTACAAGAGTTGATCTACCATGAGATCGTAGAGGCTAAACCCTAGGAGCTAGCCTATGATTATGTTTGTTCTTGTCCTACGGACTAAACCCTCTGGTTTATATAGACACGGAGGGGGCTAGGGTTACATAGAGTCGGTTACAGAGAAAGCATTCTTCATATCTGAATCGACAAGCTTGCCTTCCACGCAAAGGAGAGTCCCATCCGGACACGGGACGAAGTCATCTATCTTCTATCTTCATAGCCCAACAGTCCGGCATATGCATATAGTCCGGCTGTCCAAGGAGCCCTTAATCCAGGACTCCCTCGGCTGGGACCAAGGTTTTTTTTTGCAAAATGAACAGAAATAAAAGCCAGCCCCCACAGTCCAATGCCCCCAACTCCTCGCCCCTCTCCAACGGCGGCCCCATCGAACGACATCGATCGTGTGGTCCGGTGCAGCGGCCAGCGCCACCACTTGCCTACGGCCGCGTCCCACGATGCCATGGACGTTGATGTTGCGGAGCCCGCGGCGGCCTCCTTTGCTGGCTGCTCTCAACGTGCTCCTATATGGCTCCCTTCTCCAAGCCATCTTTGACCTCACGGATAAGACCGTCGTGCTCGATGAGGTGGATGAGCTCCTTGAGCTCATGAAGAGGACGCGGACGATGCTCGGCATCAACCGGATGCTGAACAACGTGTGCTTCGCCTGGGTCCTCTTCCAACAGTACGTGGCCACCGGGATGATTGAGCCGGACCTTACTGGCACGGCGCTCGCGGTTCTCACTGAGGTCGCGGCCGACGCAGCCGCCAGGCGGGAGAAACCCCATGACCCAGTGTACGCACGAGCTCCACTACTGTTGGCGCGATACCTGACTGGTCCGAGAAGTGCCTGCTTGACTACCACGAGTTGTACGGGAATGGTGGCACTGGCACCGCCATGTTTGACTACGCTCTGTCTTTGGTGCTCGCTGCCAGCAAGATCATCACCGAAAGTGTGCTAGGTATGGGCGTCAGCGTGCCGCAGACCAATCACGATGCGGCGGCGATCGCGTTGATTACTATCCATTGCTCGATGAGAAGTGCCTTCAGCAAGGTTCTCGAGAGCGGGCTCTGGAAAGAGGACAACTTGATCTCCGGCCACCGGCGCGACGTTGATGACAGCAGAGAGATCCTGACGCCGCTGGCCAGGGACATGAAGGAGCTGTAGAAGTGGGGGCGCGAGGGCTCCAGCGTCATGCTCAGAAGGTGGCACCCGTTCCAGGCGGCGGTGGCCACGGTGACCCTGCATGGATGCTACGACGTCGTACCTAGGCAAGGCCTTCTGCCTGACCGACAAGCTAGCAGGTGTGCTCCACGCGGCTGGCAGTCTCAAGAAGGCCCTGATGCATATGTTGGATGGAGGACGTGGACAACGACGGTGAGCCGGTGATGCAGGAGGTGGTGCCCTACGACGTCGAGTCCGTCGTGGTCGGCTTCCTCCGGACGTGGATCGAGGAGCGGCCTCCTGATACGTCTCCAATGTATCTACTTTTTCAAACACTTTTGCCCTTGTTTTGGATTCTAACTTGCATGATTTGAGTGAAACTAACCCGGACTAACGCTGTTTTCAGTAGAACTGCCATGATGTTGTTTTATGTGTAGAAAACAAAAGTTCTCGGAATGCCCTAAAAATCCTCAGAGGCACTTTTTGGAAAATATAAAAAATACTGGAGAAAGAATCAAGACCAGGGGGCCCACACCCTGTCCACGAGGGTGGGGGCGCGCCCCCCTGTCTCATGGGCCCCCTGAGGCTCCGCCGACCTCAACTCCAACTCCATATATTCCGTCTCATGGAGAAAAAAATCAGAGAGAAAGTTTCATCGCGTTTTACAATACGAAGCCGCCGCCAAGCCCTAATCTCTCTCGGGAGGGCTGATATGGAGTCCATTCGGGGCTCCGGAGAGGGGGATTCGTCATCGTCATTATCATCAATCTTATCCATCACCAATTTCATGATGCTCACCGCCGTGCGTGAGTAATTCCATTGTAGGCTTGCTACACGGTGATGGGTTGGATGAGATTTACCATGTAATGAAGTTAGTTTTGTTAGGGTTTGATCCCTAGTATCCACTATGTTCTAAGATTGATGTTGCTATGACTTTGCTATGCTTAATGCTTGTCACTAGGGCCCAAGTGCCATGATTTCAGATCTGAACCTATTATGTTTTCATGAATATATGTGTGTTCTTGATCCTATCTTGCAAGTCTATAGTCACCTATTATGTGTTATGATCCGACAGCCCCGAAGTGACAATAATCGCGATACTTCTCGGTGATGACCGTAGTTTGAGGAGTTCATGTATTCACTATGTGTTAATGCTTTGTTCCAGTTCTCTATTAAAAGGAGGCCTTAATATCCCTTAGTTTCTGTAAGGACCCCGCTACCACGGGAGGGTAGGACAAAAGATGCCATGCAAGTTCTTTTCCATAAGCACGTATGACTATATACGGAATACATGCCTACATTACATCGATGAATTGGAGCTAGTTCTGTGTCACCCTATGTTATAACTATTACATGAGGAATCGCATCCGACATAATTATCCATCACTGATCCATTGCCTACGAGCTTTTCACATCTTGTCCTTCACTTATTTACTTTTTTGTTGCTCTGGTTACAATCACTACAAAACCCAAAAACATTACTTTTGCCACTGTTACCTTTATTATCATACTACTTTGCTACTAAATACTTTGCTGCAGATACTAAGTTATCCAGGTGTGGTTGAATTGAAAACTCAACTGCTAATACTCAAGAATATTCCTTGGCTCCCCTTGTGTCGAATCAATAAATTTGGGTTGAATACTTTACCCTCGGAAGCTGTTGCGATCCCCTACACTTGTTGGTTATCAAGACTAATTTTTGGCGCCGTTGCCGGGGAGCATAGCTCTATTCTCTGAGTCACTTGGGATTTATATCTTTTGATCACTATGAAGAACTTGAAAGATGCAAAAACAAAGATTTTTCCCTCAACTACGAGGGGAGGTAAGGAACTGCCATCTAGCTCTGCACTAGATTATCCTTCTGTTTTGAGTAAACTTGCGACACCTAAACCTGTTACTACTATGAATTCTGATATGTCGCATGTTATTGATGATGCCACTTCTACTATGCATGATACTTATGATGAAGCTACTTCTGTGCGTGATACTACTTTGCCATTAGGTGAATTTCTTGATGAACAACTTGCTAGGGCTAGAGAGAATGAAATTATTGAAGATGCTATTATTGATGATAGTGATGATGAAAGTTCTCCGAATGATTATGAATTACCTGTTGTTCCTGAGGGTTATGTTATGAATGAAGAAGCTGCTAGAGCTATTTTTGCTTGCAATGATAGATATGATCTTAAAAGGTTATTAGCTAAATGGAAGCAGCAGTCTCTTAATGCTAGAATGAAACCTGACCCTGCTTTTGGTACTGCACCTATCTGTGTTACTGATAAGGATTATGAATTCTCTGTTGATCCTGAAATAATTACTTTGGTTGAATCTGATCCTTTTTATGGCCTTGAATTTGAAACTGTTGTGGCACATCTTACCAAGTTGAATGAGATAGCCACCCTGTGTTACTAGTGATGAGAAGTCTCGCTATTATTATATCCTTAAGATATTTCCGTTCTCATTAAAGGGTGATGCTAAGACTTGGTTTAATTATCTTGCTCCTGGTTGTGTGCGTAGTCCCCAGGATATGATTTATTACTTCTCTGCTAAATATTTCCCTGCTCATAAGAAACAAGCTGCCTTGCGGGAAATATATAATTTTGTGCAAATCAAAGAAGAGAGTCTCCCACAAGCTTGGGGGAGGCTTCTCCGATTACTTAATGCTTTTCCTGATCATCCTCTTAACAAAAATGAAATACTTGATATCTTTTATAATGGACTAACCAATACTTCCAAGGACTACTTGGATAGTTGTGTTGGTTGTGTTTTCAGGGAAAGAATAGTCGACGAAGCTGAATTACTATTGAATAATATGTTGACTAATGAAAATAATTGGACTCTTCCTGAGCCAATTCCTGAGGCAATTTCTGAACCAATTGAGCCAACTCCTGAGCCTATTCCTAAACCCACTCCGAAGAAGAGAGGTGTTTTATTCCTCAGTCCTGAAGATATGCAAGAGGCAAAGAAATCAATGAAATAAAAAGGTATTAAATCTGAAGATGTTACGAATTTACCACCTATTGAAGAAATACATGGTCTTAATATACCGCCTGTCGAAGAACCACATTGTCTTGATAACCCGACATAGGTAGTAAAGGTAAATTCTCTCTATAGATATGATAAAGTTGAAATTCCCTCTACTAAATTTCATAGCCCATGCTTAGATGAATTTGACGACTTTATGGCTAGACAAGAAAGTTTTAATGCTTATGTTGGTAGAGAGTTAAAGAATAATGCTTTCGAGATAGGACGCGTGAGCGATAATATGGCTAGAGTTAAAGGTGACCTCAACTCATTAGCAAATATGCTTCTATGGTTGCCACTCAAGCTGAGCAAGTACTTAAAGCTCAAAATGATTTGCTTGATGAATTAAATAATAAAAATGACTTTGCTGTTAGAGTGGCTACTAGAAATGGTAGAATGACTCAGGAACCTTTCTATCCTGAAGGCCATCCTAAGAGAATCGAGGAATTCTCAGAGAAATAATTTAGAGGTACCTAGTTCTTCTAAAAAGAAGAAAAAGAAAAATGATGGGACTTTGCATGCTTCTAGTGAACCTGCTGTAGACACACCTGAGAATCCCAATGATATTTCTATCTCTGATGCTGAAACACAATCAGGTGATGAACATGAACCTAGTAATAATGTTAATGATAATGTTCATGTTGACGCTCAACCTAGCAAAAATAATGATGTAGAGATTGAACCTGCTGTTGATCTTGATAACCCACAATCAAAGAATCAACGTTATGATAAGAGAGATTTTGTTGCTAGGAAGCACGGTAGAGAAAGAGAACCATGGGTTCAGAAACACATACCCTTTCCTCCTAAACCATCCAAGACAAAGGAGGACGAGGATTTTGAGCACTTTGCTGAAATGATTAGACCTATTTTCTTACGTATGCGCTTAACTAATATGCTTAAAGTAAATCCTTATGCCAAGTATATGAAGGATATCATTACTAATAAAAGAAAGATACCGGAAGCTGAAATTTCCACCATGCTTGCTAATTATACTTTTAAGGGTGGAATACCAAAGAAACTTGGAGATCCCGGGGTACCAACTATACCATGCTCCATTAAAAGAAATTATGTTAGAACTGCTTTATGTGATCTTGGAGCCGGTGTTAGTGTTATGCCTCTCTCTTTATATCGTAGACTTGAATTGAATAAGTTGACACCTACTGAAATATCTTTGCAAATGGCTGATAAATCAACTGCTATACCTATCGGTATTTGTGAGGATGTGCCTGTTGTGGTTGCAAATGTCACTATCTTAACGGACTTTGTTATTCTTTATATTCCCGAGGACGATAGTATGTCGATTATCCTTGGTAGAACTTTTCGAATACTGCAGGGGCTGTTATTGATTGCAACAAAGGCAATGTCACTTTTCATGTTAATGGTAATGAGTATACGGTACACTTTCCGAGGAAACAATCTCAAGTTCATAGCGTCAATTCTGTTGGAAAAATTCCAACTATCATTATTGGAGGTTTTGAATTTCCTCTCCCTACTGTCAAGAAAAAAGAATGATATTCTTATTGTTGAGAATGTCCATATCCCCGTTGAGGTAACTTAGTGTTATTCGAAATTTCTCCGCTTCCATGTTATTCGGAAAGAGTTTGTTAACAAGACTTGATCAACCTTGTTAGTGGATTCATTTTGATGATCATGAGATGGATGAAACTAGAAGGTACAACCTTCTGTACCCTCTTTTTACTTTCTGTTATTTAGAATAAATAAAGCAAAATTAGTATTATCCGTCTGTTTTCTGAATTATCCGTGCAATAAAAAATATCCCGAAAATAAATGTGCTCCAAATGCCCTGCAAATTTAGTATGATTTTTTATGGATTATTTGAGGATTTTAGGCACTGAAATCACTACAGGAGGGGCAAGCACCAGGCCACGAGAGTAGAGGGCGCGCCCACCTACCCTGGGCGCGCCCCCCTGTCTCGTGGGCCCCTGGTGGGCCCCCTCCACTTATGCCATCACCCACACACTCCTTCTTCCCAAAATAATCACCATCCAGCTCAAGCATGAGTTCTAGCTCATTTTGCTGCGATTTTCGATCTCCTTGCTCAAAGCTCCATTCACAAAACTGCTTTGGGAGATTGTTGCTTGGTATGTGAATCCTCCATTGGTCCAATTAGTTTTTGTTCTAGTGCTTTATTCATTGCAAATTTTTGCTGCATAGGTGAGCATGTTCTTGAGCTTGCATGTTAAATTTATGGGGTCCCAATCAATTCTAATGCATGATATAGGCTCTAGGCACTTGTAGGAGTAGTTGCTACCAATCTTGTTTAGTTTCATTCACTTTTATTTTGAAGTTACTAAAATTTTAGAAGTTTTTCAGAAAAAGAATTATGTCTAGGAGAATGTACCAAGGTGGTTACTCGGTAAAGAAAGGACCCAGGATTGCTATACGTGAGCAAGATGTTGAATTACCGAGGGACGCATATGTTTGAGCATGTGAGTGGCCATCCGATGATTTTATGGTCGAAGCAGGCTTTAAGGAGGAATTTGACGCGTATGTGCATAATGCTGATCTGGAGGACTTCTTACAAGATAAGTGTCCTCAGTACTATCAATTGACTGATTCCTTAGTGCAAAGGTTTAAATATAACTGTACGCGTAATTCTCCTAGTGTCCTATTTGATATTTATGATACATCTTATACCATGGACTTAGAGGATTTTACAACTTCTTGTAAACTTTCGCAGTGGGGTAATATTAATGATCCTCACAAATCTGAATTTAGAGATTTCCTTGCTAGTATTACCTTGGGAGAATCCAGGGACATAACACAAGCTACCATAGGGAGCATTCATTTTCCTGCTATACATTATTTTGCTCTCTTCATTGGTAGATGTATTAACGGTAAAGACGAAGCATGTCATATGTGTGTCCCTGATCTTTGTGTCCTCAAGAGTGCTGTGTTAGGTTATAAAGGTTATAACTTGGGGGCAATAGTTGCACGTAGGTTGCAGAATAATGGTAGAGTTGGAGATTTATTTGGAGGAATTTATGCAACCCGTGTAGCAAATTATCTTGGTATAGCCCCACGAGAGGGGGATATGAAGTTACCTCCTGCTTATTTAGATTATGATGCTATGGTCAACCAACATTTTCTTAGAAGGAATGAACAATTCCTCCAATATCGACTAATCTATGACAGACGCAACGTCGTCCATGTTACTCTTCCTGCTCCTCTCCTTTTTTATTATCAGGCAAAAGGAAGGTATGTTGTTACCAGGGAGGAAGCAGCTGAACACGAGGGGAGAGCGGAGGCAGCTCACCAACATGCCGCAGCTCAGGAGGCATTTGCTGTGCATCTCAGTACGACCCCAGTTATAACTACGGATATCCGCCAGGCGGTCCTTGGTATTAGACCGACTTAGGCCAAAAGCCTAAGCTTGGGGGAGTACGTATTCCTCACCGACTTTACATTCATGTTCACACACTAGTCGTCGGTGCTCATACTCTTTCACTGTATTATCCATGCTAGTTTAATTTTTTTTCTAGTTTTCTTCTTGTGTGTTTGATAAACCTTAAGAAAAAACAAAAACATAGTTAGTTTAATTTCCATGCTTGTAGTAGAATTAAAATGAAAACCCCAAAAGATTTCTCGTTCTTCTTCTTACTTGTTGGGAGCTTTCCCGTGTAAATAGTTTTATTTTCTTTTCTTTTTTTCGGGGGTCGAAAGTAGAAGACCATATTGAAAATGCTTAGTGGCTCTCATATGCATAATTTTTTATTTAACTTAGAGCCCATATTACTTTGTCTTCTCTTTTGAGTTGAATGCTTGCAGATTCCAGCTTAGTCCAATGCACGTGCACTATTATTATTATACACATCGTTTGGTCGTGCAAGTGAAAGGCAATAATGACAATATATGATGGACTTATTGAGATGAGAAAAGCTGGTATGAACTCGACCTCTCTTGTTTTTTGTAAATATGATGAGTTCATCGTTCCTGATTCAGTTTATTATGAAGTAAACATATTTGCAATGACATTTAGAGATTATAGTTGCTTGTGCCATGCTTGATTAGCTATGAGTTATAATGGTTTACCTTGCGTGCCAACATGCTATTACAATGATTATGATGTGGTATGATGGGATGGTATCCTCCTTTGAATGAATTGAGTGACTCGACTTGGCACATGTTCACGCATGTAGTTGAAATAAATCAACATAGCCTTCACGATATTTATGTTCATGGTAGATTATATCCTACGCATGCTTATACTCGGTGTGAATTAATTTTAATGCATGTTTATGACTGTTGTCGCTCTCTCAGTTGGTCGCTTCCCAGTCTTTTGCTAGCTTTCACCTGTACTAAGTGGGAATACTGCTTGTGCATCCAAACTCCTTAAACCCCAAAGTTATTCCATATGAGTCCACCATACCTTCCTATATGCGGTATTTACCTGCCGTTCCAAGTAAATTTGTATGTGCCAAACTCCAAACCTTCAAATGAAATTTTGTTTTGTATGCTCGAGCAGCTCATGTTTCAACTAGGGCTGCCTATATCTTCCATGCTAGGTGGGCTATTCTCAAGAAGAGTGGACTCCGCTCCTCATTCATGAGAAAGGGCCGGTAACCGGGATGCCCAGTCCCATGATCCAAAAATATCAAAGCAAATCAATATAATTAAACAAAACTCCTCTAGGGATGTTGTTAGTTGGAGGCACTCGTTGTTTCGAGCAAGCCATGGATTGATGCTTGTTGGTGGTTGGGGGAGTATAAACCTTTACCATTCTGTTTGGGAACCGCCTGTAATGCATGTAGTATGAAAGATACAGCCATCTCATAGTTGTTGCGTTGGCAGCAAAAGTATGCCGATCAAAATGTTATTCAATCTCTATTTTAAAATCGAGCTCTGGCACCTCTAAAAATCCCTGCTTCCTTCTGCGAAGGGCCTATCTATTTACTTTTATGTTGAGTCATCACCTTCTTATTAAAAAGCACCCGCTGGAGAGCACACTGTCATTTGCATTCATTGTTATTAGTTTATATTAGGTATGACTTGACTGGATCTCTTTTACCATGAATTACAATGTTTAGTCAGTCCTTGATCTTTAAAGGTGCTCTGCATTTATGTTTTGCGGTCTCAGAAAGGGCTAGCGAGATACCATTTTGTTATATCATGTTATGATTGTTTTGAGAAAGTGTTGTCATCCAAGTTTTATTATTATGGCTCGCTAGCTGATTATGCCATTGATATGAGTAATTGTGAGGCCTAGGTGTTATTGTGAGTATGATTAGTTTATAATATTTGCTGAAACCTGAATGCTGGCTTTGCATGTTTACAATAACAAGAGCAAACAGAGTTTGTAAAAGTTTTTCTTTATCACTTTCAGTTTATCAACTGAATTGCTTGAGGACAAGAAAAGGTTTAAGCTTGGGGGAGTTGATACGTCTCCAACGTATCTACTTTTCCAAACACTTTTGCCCTTATTTTGGACTCTAACTTGTATGATTTGAATGAAACTAACCCGGACTGACGCTGTTTTCGGCAGAACTGCCATGATGTTGTTTATTGTGCAGAAAACAAAAGTTCTCGGAATGACCTGCAAATCCACGGATATAACTTTTGGAAAATATAAAAAATAATAGAGAAAGAATCAAGACCAGGGGGCCCACAACCTGTCGACGAGGGTGGGGGCGCGCCCACCCCCTGGGCGCGCCCCCCTGTCTCGTGGGCCCCCTGAGGCTCCGCCGACTTCAACTCCAACTCGATATATTCCGTCTCGTGGAGAAAAAAATCAGAGAGAAAGTTTCATCGCGTTTTACGATATGGAGCCACCGCCAAGCCCTAATCTCTCTCGGGAGGGCTGATCTGGAGTCCGTTCGAGGCTCCAGAGAGGGGGATTCGTTGCTGTCGTCATCATCAACCATCCTCCATCACCAATTTCATGATGCTCACCGCCGTGCGTGAGTAATTCCATCGTAGGCTTGCTGGACGGTGATGGGTTGGATGAGATTTACCATGTAATCAAGTTAGTTTTGTTAGGGTTTGATCTCTAGTATCCACTATGTTCTGAGATTGATGTTGCTATGACTTTTCTATGCTTAATGCTTGTCATTAGGGCCCGAGTGCCATGATTTCAGATCTGAACGTATTATGTTTTCATGAATATATGTGTGTTCTTGATCCTATCTTGCAAGTCTATAGTCACCTATTATGTGTTATGATCCGACAACCCCGAAGTGACAATAATCGGGATACTTCTCAGTGATGACTGTAGTTTGAGGAGTTCATGTATTCACTATGTGTTAATGCTTTGTTCTGGTTCTCTATTAAAAGGAGGCCTTAATATCCCTTAGTTTCCGTAAGGACCCCGCTGCCACGGGAGGGTAGGACAAAAGATGTCATGCAAGTTCTTTTCCATAAGCATGTATGACTATATACGGAATACATGCCTACATTACATCGATGAATTGGAGCTAGTTCTGTGTCACCCTATGTTATAACTATTACATGAGGAATCGCATCCGACATAATTATCCATCACTGATCCATTGCCTACGAGCTTTTCACATCTTGTGCTTTGCTTATTTACTTTTCCGTTGCTCTGGTTACAATCACTACAAAACCCAAAAACATTACTTTTGTCATTGTTACCTTTATTATCATACTATTTTGCTACTAAATACTTTGCTGCAGATACTAAGTTATCCAGGTCTGGTTGAATTGACAACTCAACTGCTAATACTCAAGAATATTCTTTGGCTCCCCTTGTGTCGAATTAATAAATTTGGGTTGAATACTTTATCCTCGAAAGCTGTTGCGATCCCCTACACTTGTGGGTTATCAGCTCCCTAGAGCCAAAGACACCGAGGTGAGCTTGCCTCCATTGATCACACATGTTCGTGCTCAATTCCTGCAAAATGTCTCGAATTAACTCTGTTGTGGCACTACATTGTCGTGTAGAGCTGGATCGCAAGGTTAAAGAATGAGCCGTACACGCAGTTCGCGGTGGAGCTGATGAAGCTGGCCAAGGCCACCCTAGACGAGTTCTTCGCGATCCATGTGAGCCTGAGGAACGACATACTACATCGCCTTCCTAGCCTCCTGTGGCAACAAGCAAAGCTAGTTGTCGCCGCTGATGAGGTGCAGCCAGGACTCGACGATCAAGCGACTGTGGAAGAGGGCGACGGTGGTGTCGTGCCGGGTGCCCCTGACAAGCGCGCGCGGCAACACGTACCACGGCGGACAGAGCGCGAGCGCGGACGGCGAGCACAATCCGCGACCGTCCACCAGCCGCGGCACGCAGCACCTCTACGTCCGGCTCAACACACTCCCCTACATCCTCAGCCAGATCCAGGCGCTCGACAAGTCACTCTCCTTCACAGGCGGCGGGACGTGCACCTCTTCGTCCGCCACGAGCAGGATCCTCGCTGCACCGTGCTGCCACTTCCACCATGCCGGGCCGACGGCCCAGTCGGCCATCGGCCACGTCGCCGAGCTGGTCGCGTACCGACTCATCTTCTCCGACTTAAACCACTCGTTCTACGACAGGCTGTACGTGGGCGGCGGATGGAGAGCGGAGGAAGAGCTGGTCTGTTGACCAGGCGGAGGGGGGAGAGCGAGGTGCTGACCTATGGTGGTGGATAGGCGATTTGCAAATAAAACCCTTGGTTCACCGCGTATTTAGTTGAACCAGACGACGTGGTAGTCAGCATCCGCGTGGCATGAGTTGACTGCTGCCAAATCAGCGAATACATAGAGCAAACTGTATAATGGACCGTATGTGTACCCCTAAGACAAGTTTAGGTATGGTATTTTGGGTATTTTGAACTATAGGGACTAAAGTGACCACCAGCGTAAATTTAAGGACCTACAGTGATTTTTTCTCAATGAAAAAATAAGTGCGTACCGCGACTCGAACGACAACCTCCTACTACGAGCTACAATGCACCAATTCATCTTTCCACTTTTCTTCTCCTTTTTCCTTTCTTCTTTTTTATTCTTCCTGGTTCGTGTATTTTTTTTTTGTTAAAATGGACGAACTTCTTAAATTTTTTGAACTTATGTTCAAGTTTGATAAAGTTTTTTTCAAATTTGATGAACATTTTTCAATTTCGGTGAAGTTTATCAAATTTGATGAACTTTTTTTCATTTTGATTAACTTTTTCTAAATTGATAAACTTTTTTCATTGTTTATGAACTTTTTTCTAAATCGATGAACTTTCGTCAAAATCAACGAACTTTTTGCAAAATCAGTGAACTACTCCCTTCGTCCGAAAAAACTTGTCTCAAACTTGTGCCTTAAATGGATGTATCTAGCAGTAACTTGATGCTAAATACATTCATTTGAGGGACAAGCCTTTTCGGACGGAGGGAGTATTTTTCAAATCTGATAAAAAAAATTCTCAAAATTGATGAACCCTTTTTCCAAACCGGTGAACTTTTTTCAAAATCGATGAACTTTTTTCAAATTTAAGAACTTTTTTCGAAATTTCGTGAACTTTATCCTAAATTTTGAGAAAAAAAATTCAAATTCATGAACTTTTCTCAAATTTCTTCAATTTGTACGCACCTTTTTCAATTTTATGAACTTTCTTCAAATTCACGTTATTTATATTGTGCATTCATTTTCCATTTTATCATAAAATAATACGCATAATAGGCTATATAATAAGGATAATTTATCCTCAAAATGAACAATTAAGGAAGTACTCCCTCCGTTCGGAATTACTTGTCTCGGAAATGGATGTATCTAGAACTAAAATACATCTAGATACATCCATTTCTACGACAACTAATTCCGAACAGAGGGAGTACGACCTAGTGGCTGTGTTCGAGGGTTTGGCTACAGGCGGTCCGAGATTGAATCCTGGGTCTACTACATTGTTGGTGATAGGCGCTCTTCACTGTGTTTCCTGGGCCTGCCGCTACGCGAGGCGTGCGAGCGCCAGTATTGCTAGCCGGCGCCTGCAGCGCTGAACAGGAGCTCCAAGATTTGTTTTTTCTAAATGAAATCGGATGGGGAAACCTCTCTTTTGTCCAAAAAAGAATCTCTAATGTGTACTGAGCATACTAATCATTCATTTTATTTATGTTGGTGCAATAAATGGCTGGATTTTAAAATATGTTCACAAATTTTAAATATGTCCATACCGTTTAAATGTAAAAAGGTTCTACCATTTTTATAAAAAAACTTTTACCATTCAAAAACATATTCATGAAATTATTTTTTCACACATTTAAAAGTATGGCCATGAGATTTTAAAAAGGATTCATAAAATGCCAGAAATTGTTCACTTGATTTTAATAAATGTTTGTACCATTCAAATAAATTCTCATGGCATTAAAAAATTCACATGTTAAAATATTATTTTAAAAATTAAGAATACCAGGACAAATAAACCAAAGGTAGGCTAAATGAAAAAAATAAAAAATAAAAATAGAAACATGAATACACAAAAGTTCAGTTGAAGCAACCATTTACCACCTCAAAATGGCAGACACATTGAAGAAACGACACTCCGATGAGGAAAAAAAACTGCTCCCGCACTTGCTAGTGGGCCACGACTTATACTGGGCCCCGCCTGACAACGCGAGACATGCGTCACGAGCTGCACGTCCTTTTTCAAGCTTTTTGTTTTCTTGAGTGCCATGTGTACATTTTTTCTTTTTATTTTCCTACTTTTATTTATATTCCAAAATGTTTTAAATATGTATAGGGAAATAATTAATTTATGATATTTTTAAAAGCTTCCAACGTGCATTATAAATTGTTAACGCAGTGTAAAAATTATTGAGGCAGTTTATAAAAAATTTCATGGCCTCTAAAACGTTCACGCATTTCAAATATTGTTCGTGACATTTTCTAAAAATCCACACACGCACCCGATCTATAGCGCCCCCATGGGCCGTGCGTTTTCAGACTTCTTCCGCCAGTCACATGGGCCAAGGTTGATGTACACAGGCGAGTGGGCGACTTAGCAGCCTTTTTGTTTTGAGAGAAGGGAGTCGAACTTTGAGGCGCATGCTCTGGCTAAGGCAGCGTCGTCGCTCCCGGCGGGTCGCCACATGTGGCTAGGAATCCTACCAGACATTATTTGTATTCCTTCAGTTTTGGACTTTGAATAAAATCCCTAGTTTCACCTCAAAAAAAAAAGCAGCCTTCTCCCTTTCTCAAAAAAAAAGCAGCCTTCTCCCGTTCCCCTGAGAAGAGAAAAAGAAATGGAAACTAAATTCGCTGGTTCACTTGAAGCTAGCACTTTGCCTAAAAAAAACTTGATGCTAGCACTACTTCTAGCTCCTGCTGAAAAACAGAGACGAAAAGATAAACAGCGACGACAGGTTTGGACCCGTTTCGCGCGCCTCCCCTCGTCCTCTTCTTCCGGGAATCATGCACGCACGCACGACGGGCAGCAACCCAACCCAAGAATCCTGGGCTCGTTGATCCCGAGGCAATCCAAGAACGACTCAAAAGCATGGACCGATTTAGAGCATCTACGCGGGCAGCAACCCAACCCAAGAATCCTGGGCTCGTTGATCTCGAGGCAACCTAAGAACGACTCAAAAGCATGGACCGATTTAGAGCATCTACAGTCGGATTTGGCAAATCCGGTCACTTAAACGCCCGGGCGCGTCCGCCGGCACTGGCCGGACACTCCTAAAAAAATGCAATCCACATCCGGACACCTCAATTACCGTATCTCAAATTCATGCAACTACGTCGACGCATATGCATCGCCTGGCTACTCCATCACACTACACTAAACATGTCACCGGACTACTAAAATTTGGCATGTTTGGCTATGGTGGAGTTCATCCACGGCTGCCCTTGCCCTTCCCAGCGCCCTTGTCGTCATTCTCGCGGATGTACCGGTCAAAGACATAGTACGGATCGAGCCAGATCTGCTCATCGCCGGAGCTGTCCTCGTCATCGCTGTCGTCCTTCTCCTCCTTTGATGGCAGTCCGGCCATGGCACGGACCGCCCGATTCTGCTCACGGGCGAGGGCGCGCGCATTCCTCCGCTGCCGTTTCTTCACAATGCGGGCGCAAATGACTTCCTCCTCTGCGGCCGCCCGCACCGCCGCTTCGGCTGCCTCCGCCTCCGTACCACCATTTTCCGCCGGGAGACGGGCCTCGGCGGCCCTTATCCTCTCCTTCCCACGGTCGGCCGCCCGTTCCCGAGGGGACTCGTACTGTCTGCCATGACGGAGAGGTGTTCCGGCCGGGACTGCGAGGATCCAGCACCTGAGGACCCGAGCGCTTGATGAGCCGACGCTATGGCGTCGCGGCAGACGGATCTGTCCGTCGGCCGGGCACTGTCCTCCCGGGAGCGGGGGTGCAATGCGGATTGCCATTGCCTCCTCCAACCCACACGAGACGACACCCCAGTCGACGAATCCGGACAGGTCGGTGTCCGATCCACTGCCTGCCATGACGGAGAACTGCCAGAGGTGAGCTCGGGTGACAGAGGGGAGTGGAGGGGACTGGACTGAAGTGGCTAGGATTTGGTCCGATGAGAAGATAAGGACGAATATAAATAAGGCCAAATGGGCCAGCATGAGCCGGGTCCGACGTGACAGGCGTGCCCGTGCATCTCATATCCGCCCCATATTAAAGCTGAATATGAGGGGTGCCAGTCAGCCGGGGCGTTTGACCGCCGTTTGAGGGCTGTCTGGTTTCAAATTTCATGACCGGGGAGCGATCGGACAGCTTGCGGGACGTTTTAGACGAATTTAAGGGATCTTGTTGTAGATGCTCTTACCTTCATGCTAAACTTCACACGAGGACAAACCGTCCAGACCGCACGCACGGACGAACGGTCAGACGCAGGATATGCGGGGCCATATTGCGGCTACTCCAGCTAGCCTCACTCCCTTTCACGCGGATCCGGTTTGCCTGCTCTTTTCCCATGCTCTCATCCGTGCTCCCACTTCATTCTACGGCTGTCTTTTTTTCTTTTTCCTTTCTAATCTAATCATCTCCCCCTTTATTTTAAGAGGGTGGGGCCGGACCTTATTTTGTTCCAATTAAATCAAGCTACGTATGCGGGAACACGGATGGGCACACGCGGAGGGAGCAGGCAAGTCTCGTCCCTTCCAGGCCGCACGAGAGCGAATATGCCTTGGTTTCACTGCCGGCCAGGTCAAAACGCCTATTACATGAAAACCTATGCCCAGATCGGATCGCCGGTCGCCTCTACGCTCGGATAATTCGCTAGTTTTGCCTTTCGTTTGATTGAAGTGGTGTTTCTGCAGTCCGAGGAAGCCACCGACGGAGCAGGCTAGCAGCTCACCACCTTAAAACTTAAAAAACAACTATGGGGATATATCTGCATGTTGTATATCAACGGTAAAGTCGTGTATAAAATACTAGAGTGCACCAAAGTAAGGCAGAAAACCCCGCGTGTTAATAGCATATCCAGTGGAGGTTCTGAAAAGCTAATCAATCTAAATTTAGCTAGGAACGTGATTTTTTTGAAAAAAAATTGTTTGAATTGCTTACCACATGTGTCACGTGGTAGGAAAGTGACGTTTCTGTACCGGTACCCAACTTCTTTCAATTACCTGTGCAATACTCGTTCAAGATTAGTGTAGGTGTAGATCGTAGACATTTTTGTAGATCGCAGGGAAGTAGATCGTATACTAATATGCTGTATATTTTGCAAGTTGATCATAGACTAACATGACATTTGTGTCTGGAGTAAATTATTTATATCACTACTTGTGTCAAAGCGTACATCGTGATAACGACGCGCTGATTTGGAAGAGGATTAGTGTCAATGCCACGTAAGTACTAGACCTACACCTTATTTTGTCAACAGAAATGGAGATACGATAGAGAAAGTATAATGTAGGAGAATGCCAAAGAAAAGATGCACCAGTAGATCCTCGCCACATGACCACAGAAGAACCCATGAAAAAAATGTTACTCTTTGTTTGTAATACATATGTTACAATACCCTTCGTTTGTTTTCTACAGTCGATTTCATGGCCGGAGAAGCGGAGTCGTCGTCGTCACGCTTTGAATATTGCTGCTCAATGATGCGCTGATTTGGACGTCCTCGTAGACTTACTGTTCATCTCCCATGCCTCCGCCCGCATCTCGAACGTCCTAAGAGCAACTCTAGCAGACCCCGTATCCCGCCCCGACCCGTAAAATAACCGCCAAAATGCGGGTCGGGGCGAAAAAAACAGCCCGATCAGACCCCGCATCCCGTCCGGCCTGCAAAAAAATTTAGGGGGCACGGCAAAATCCCGACCCCAACCTGGAAAAACGCGGACCCCCCCCCCCCGCGGCTGCGGTGCCCTGCATATAAGCGGAAGCGGTTGATGGGGGGACATTTCATCCCGCGCTTTCTCCCACCAACCACCCCTCCTCCTCCCTCGCGCCGCCGTCGGCCGCCGCCCAAGATTCCGGTGACAGCTGCCGGCAGGAGCACGCCGGAAGGCCTACACGCGCATGAGGCCTTCCTTCCCTTTCCCCTTGCGTCGGCGGGCCGCCGGATTTGCAGATCTGCGGCACTTCATCGCGGGCCGCTAGATTTGTCTTTTTCCGGCCGCCGGTTGCTGCCCCAGGCGATGGAGTGGTCGGGGAGCCTCTCTCGCAGCCAAGGCAAGGGCGCATCGCCGCATGCAGGCGCGGGTTCTTCCGCCCGCCGCCGCCGAAAGTTTGCAGGCATGGACTCGGCCGGTCGTCCACCGGGCTCGGCGCTCGCGCAGCGTCTTTGTGGTCTGTCGATGCCGCTCATACAGTGCAACGACTGCCTGCGCCAAGTGCTGCGGCCCACTTCGGGCACACCGAAGCACCCCGGATGGGTGTTCTACAAATGCGAAAACGACGGGGTACGTGCACTTGCAGTAGCTCGTTCCATAGCTCATTCTTTAGTTCAAGTACGGTAGCTCACTTCGAGCTTGCTCAATCTTTTGTGTAGGACGATGGATGCTCATTTTGATTTTGGGAAGGCCAATACATTGATTTGTTGATAGAAAGAAATTTAATAGATGTTAGTGCACTCCTTAGTACAATCGAAGACAATGATGCGGCTGCATGTGCAACTAGAGGGGAAACAACGTCTACTTCTTTGAAACCAAAGATGAAGAATGAAGAAAGCATGAAGAATGAATAAAGCAAGATCAAGAATCCGCATATCAACAATGAGTGCATGGAGAAGATATTGCTTCAACTAGTGGGAGCAGTTATGGAAGTTGAAAATCTTCTAAAATGCATACTTGTGGTTCTTCTTTTCTTTGGTTTTGCTATTCTAGCCAAGATTTGGTGATATATTTTGTATCTAATGTTGTTGCAAAAGCAATGAAAAGCATTATGCTAGATCAATCTAAGTTTTACGGGCCGGGACGAGCTGAGCCAGATCAGAACCCGCGAAAGCCGACCCATAAAAAAGTATATTCCGTGAATATGCTTTTTTATGGGTCCATTATGCGGGGTCTGCATCTGTGCCAGCCCGCGCCGGCTCACAGAAGTGGTTTTGCGCGAACTGCAAATGAGTTTTATGGGTCAGCGGGATGCGGGGTCTGCTAGAGTTGCTCTTACCCGACAGGGTCTCTCAATTCTGAAATTGAAGGCCAGGCCGGACGAAGTTCTCTCTGGATACATACGCAGTGCGTTTCATTAAGTGAACAGCTAGCAAGCGTACGTATATACTCTCTCCGTCCGAAAATACTTGTCATCAAAATAGATAAAAGGGGATGCATCTAGAAGTATTTTAGTTCTAGATACATCTTTTTTAACCATTTTGATGCCAAGTATTTTCGGACGAAGGGAGTACGTATCAATCTATGTCATCTACGCATTGGATCGATATTCCGTGCATATCGATGAGCCTATGTGTTGAGTATCGTGATTATTAGGAAAGTTAGGATAACGTAGGATATTATTCTACCTTACCTTGTACTCCAAGATGATCATGTACTCCTATATATATGCCCACGAGCTCAAGAAATACAACGAACTATTCCACCAATCCTCTATACCCTTCTAACATGGTATCAGTTTTCGGGTTCTAAACCCTAGCCGCTTCCGCACCCGTGCGCCGCCCCCGGGGCGGTCGGCCTCCATGGCTGTCGCCGGGGGCCGCGCCACCCGTACCTAGGGTTTGTCCGCCGTCGTGTTGGCCGGCTGCCCTAGAGAGCCTTTTTCCCGAGCCCTTGCTCCGTTTTTTTTTGCTCTCTCGCCGGTCGTTTTGATCAGCGTTTTTCTTTTTGGTTTTCCGATCTATGCTTGATCGGTTTGCGTCGCCCGTCGCCGCCGTCGACCACCGTGCGCCTCTACTCTGACACCGGCGCGACCGACCGACCTCTTCACCGACCCGGCGGCCTGGCGCGACAGGCGGCCCCTAACGTCCATCGTTGGTGCATCTCCCCGCCCGTCACCCCGACCCGGCGGCCTCGCGCGACAGGCGGCCCCTCACGGCCGTCGTCCTCGCGTTGGCCTGCTCGTCGACCTACGCCGGCCGTCACCGCCCTGTCCCTGAGTTCAGCGCGCCCCTCCACCGATCGAGCAACGCTGCCGTTGCATCTCGTCCCATCGGGCCGCAGCGCCGCTGCCCCGTGGTTCTCCCCGTGGCTGCACCGACCCGCGCCACCGTTGCATCACCCCTTGGGGCCATAGTGCCACGGCATGTGGTCCCCGCCGCCGCCCTGAGGCTGTTCCCGTGGTTGCACTACATCGCGTGCTGCCGCTGCATCGTCCCTTCAGGCCGTAGTGCCGCGGCCCGCGATCAACCGCCGCACCAAGGCCGTCCGCTCTAGGCCGTCACTAAGGCTGCACCGACCCTCGCGCTGCCGCTGCGTCGCCCCGTCGGGCCGTAGCAAGCGTGGCACACGATCCCTACAACCGCCCTGAGGTCTTCCCCGCCGTCGCCCCGACCTGCCCGCCGCCATTGCGCCGCCTCTTCGGGCCGTAACGCTGCGGCCCGCGGTCAACCGCTGTCCATGCGCGTTGACTTCCACATGATATGCGCTGCGCCGCCTCCCTTGGCGCGGGAACGTCACTGTCCGCGCCGGTCTTCGTCACGTTGTCGGGTTCATTATCACCTACTTCGAGCATCGCCATAGCCGCCTCCTTCAGCCGCCGCCGCCGCTGCTCTTCTTCCGCGGCTCCGCGACGACTACCTCGACACCGGCGACCCCCGACTCGACACCGACCACGGCGTTCTTCACACGGCTACCTCGATTACGGCTACACCACCTACGCTCTCGGCTACCTCGACAAACGGCACAAAGGGCTACCGCCTTGCTTGAGCAACCTCATCGGTTTCCATTCCAGCCACGACTTCCGCGATTCGTCGACTGTTACGACTATGGGGGGGGGGGGTCCGTCGGCTTACGTTTGGATTCTTCTCCAATCTCACCGTCTGCGTCGCTACCGTTGTGACCGCTGGGGGATGTTGAGTATCGTGATTATTAGGAAAGCTAGGATAGCGTAGGATATTATTCTATCTTGCCTTGTACTCCAAGATGATCATGTACTCCTATATATATATGCCCACGAGGCTCAAGCAATACAATAAACTATTCCATCAATCCTCTATCCCCTTCTAACACTATGTATCTACCACTAAACATGGCTCTCAAGCTCCTGTATGTACGAATTACCTTGATGAACACACAAGTACTGCCAAGTCGATCCAGTACAGCTGGGTGCCAAGCAACGACACGTAGCCATTGCCCATTGCCTATTACATTATCCGGCTTAGAAGAATTGCCACTAGATTAGTAGTATATCTATTTGTAGCGCTAGATCAATTGTTCCGCTTTGGAGAAGCTGTTGAGGCGGCGGACACATGGCCAATTCCCAATAAAATATCTGGAAATACCGGTTCATTATCGTCGTCTCACTATTGCTGAGTGAAAGCATATGGAGGAGCGTCTAGAGAAACGGTTGAGCAGTTGGAAAGGAAAGCTGCTCTCGGTTGAAGGACGACTGGTTTTGATTAACTCCATCCTCACAAATATGGTACTCTATATACTTTCTTTCTTCCAACTCTCAAAAAGGGTCTTGCAAAGACTGGACTATTTTAGATCCAGATTTTTTTGGCAAGAAGATGGTGAAAAGAAAAAAACACAGGCTAGCCAAACGAAATGTGGTTTGTAGGCCGAAAGACCAAGGTGGCCTTGGAGTTCATGACCTCCAGGTCAAGAATGAGGCCCTGCTGAGTAAATGGTTGTTCAAACTTTTTACTGAGGATGATGTTTGGCAAACCATGTTGCGCAACAAGTATCTAGGCCAAAAAGCGGTGTCTCAGACATATTGGAAACCTGGTGACTCGCACTTTTGGGTTGGCCTAATGGCGGGAAAGAAGCATATCTTTCGCTTTGGGTCTTTCACGATAAAGGATGGGTCGGAGATTCATTTCTGGGAAGACATCTGGCTACGCAATGCCAGTCTCAGAGAATAGTATCCAGCCTTATATAACATTGCTCGCGATAAGAATAATACTATTGCGCACGTGCTCAGTTCATCCCCGCCGAATATTTCGTTCAGGCGGGATTTGATTGGCCCTCAACTTGTATTATGGCATAATCTTTTATACTGGCTGGATTCGATTAACCTGACACAAGGCCGGGATGTGTTTCGCTGGAACCTTACTACATCAGGGTCTTTCACAGTAGACTCTACGTACCATGCGTTCACGCATTCTGAGGTACCAATCAGTAATAACAAGAAAATTTGGAAGTCCAAGATTTCACTAAAAGTGAAAATCTTCATGTGGTATCTTCGTAGGGGAGTTGTGTTAACCAAAGACAACCTCGCACGACGCAACTGGCCAGGGAGTAAGAAGAGTTGTTTTTGTACTCATAACGAGACAATCAAACATATCTTTTTCCAATGCAAGTTTGCACGTTCTACGTGGTCAGTTATCCAAGTAGCGTCAAATTTGTACCTATCTACAAGTGTTGCCAATATTTTTGGTCATTGATTGGATGGTATTCCGAATAAGTTCAAATCGCTAATAAGCGTGAGAGTGATGCCTTAATTTGGTCGCTTTAGCTATGTAGAAATGATTTGATTTTTAATGACAAAAATGCTTCTCCGCTACAAGTTATCTTCCGGTGAACGCACTCGCTACGTATGTGGTTTATACTACAAGGACCGGAGTACCAGCTGCTGTTCAAGGTGATGTGTACGCAATTGGAGCAGGTGGCCATGGAGATTTTTTCCCAACATGGGTGGCAGCATAACCTACGGATTGATCGACCACCTCCTTTGATATATGCATAGTGTCGGTCTATAGGATTCTACTGTTGCCAATTTATCTGTTTCATTTCATGCTTTTTTATTAGACATTTGAATTTGATTGTGTGCATCCGAGTTATGCAGAGGTTGGATGTTACTTATAATATTATATATCCTCTTAATGCTACATTTTAAGATAATAAAATTGCCCTTTATCAAAAAGATCAATGTAGATGCATTGAGATGTACACGGTGGTGCATGCATCATCATTCCCGCGGGTTGGCTTCTCGTGTCGGTAACATATGCGCGCGTGATCGATCGACCGAGCTGTTGCTTCAGTGTGTTGGTGAAGCACCAAACAGTTTAGATCATCTAGTTTATATTTACAAATATACTATATTGAGAATGACATGGTTAATTAATCGGCCATCGGCCGCGTGGCGCGGACATGTGGCCAGAGAGGGGAGGCTTGAGCGTGTTGAAAACGCCTCATGTCGTTGTCGTGCGAGGTACTGGGCCACTAGCTAGCTGCATGCGCGCGCGCGCATGGCGGCGGCAAACCCGTCCGATGAAAGTCTCGCCACGTACCCGACCCAACGTCGGATTATTTTATCAACACGTGAAAAAAAAGATTGGGGATGGGAAAATACCCAATATTGTGAGGATGGGTGGGTTGATGATAAACGGGTCCCGATAACTGCCACACGTGTGGTGTATCGGATAGTTGTGCCACACGCTTCGTGTGGCATGAACAGCAACCAGCCCACATACCTACGTGTGGGCAAAACAACTAATGTCCACACACTTTTTTTCCCTTCCGAACCCTCTCACACGCGTGCGTGTGAGCGAAGTTGATAACGCCCACACGCCCGTATGTCAGGTCTCGTACCCTCCTGGCCCCGCACGCCACGCGTGACGCCCATCGCGCGCCCGCAGTTGCCATGGTCCAGACCTCGTCCATGTTCGTTTAACTGCAGTTGCCATGTCGCTGAACTACGGTTGCCATGTCGGACAACTGCAGTTGCCATGGTTGCTCAACTGCAGTTGCCATGTATGGTCTGATCTAATGTAGTTGCCATGATTTCATAATTTTAGAAGTTGCCACATACTAACACTAGGCAGTTGAGAGAGTTGCCATGTGCTCACAAGCATGCTAGGGCAGTTGCCATGTAAAAAGGAAGAGTTGCCATCTGCTTATGTGCATGTTGGGGCTGTTGCCATGTATCATGTAAAAACACATGGCAACTCGGTAAAAGAGAGTTGCCATCTGCTTACGTGCACACTAGGTAGTTGCCGTGTACCCTGCAAAAACACATGGTAACTCGGATAAAAAAAGAGAGTTGCCACCTGCTTATAAAGCACACTAGGGACAGTTGTCATGTGCACTGCGAAAACACATGGCAACTAGCAGCTTGGGTGTGGGAGAGGAGACGGGCGTGTGGGCGAGATGGCAAATGCCCACACACTAGCCCTTGTGTGTGCACGCAAAGTGGCGTGTGGCGCGAACTGCTGAACACCCACACACCAACCCCCTACGTGTGGTAAAATGGATGTGTGGGCGACCTCTCTCACACACCACACACGTGAATTGTCCTACATGGCATACAAAATCAGCTAATTCGTGCCAAGATTCGTGCAAAAGTTATTGGACGGTGATGAAGACGTGTGGGTGAGTTGGCTAATGCCCACACGTGTGGGCGTTAACATTTTCGTAAACCTTTAAAAGATGCCTAGCCCAACTTGTATTCTACCAATTATGGTCATAACATTTCCGTGTTTGATGCTATTAAAAAATGATCGCATAATTTCTCTTTTAGAATATCCTTAAGATGAGTTGTAAGGAAGTTTTGATGCATGGGGAATGATAAACCCATGTGGGTGCTTACCGTTGATAGAGAAAGTTCTGTGAAATCCTTATATCTACATTTAGTTACAATTGATTATGGTTTTCCACAGAAATTTCTATGGAAAATCAATGTATCTGCCCAAATTGAAATTTTCTTATGGCTTTTCAATAGAAAAATTATATTAACAAGGGGCAATTTTCTAAGAAGGAGATGGAAAGGGGACAAGAATTGTATCTTCCGTGGACAAGATGAAATTATTGATCACTTATTTTTCTCTTGGTTTGCAGAGAAATTAATCTGGAATCTATTGAGATGTGCATTTGATTTACATTCCATTCCTACTGACTTCCATGATTGCTTTAGTAGATGGATCAAAACTATCCGAAAGCATGATAAGAAATTGGTTCCGGTGGGTGTTTCAGCTTTGTTCTGGACTATTTGGAAATGGCGCAATGATGTGAAGTTTAATAGAAAGAAATTTTATGACCCTATGAGTTTGGTGAAACTAATTTGTAGTTGAATAATGGATTGGGCCATTTTTGCAGACAAAGGAGCCAGAGGCAAAGATGCTGACGTTGGGTGCAAGACTAATAAAGTGGGTGGCCAATGAAGTATGTCGAACTTCGCAGGGGTGGAGACCTGGTGTTCCAAGACTTGTTCCATCTTTGGCCTCGTCGGTGGCTTTCTTTTGCGTAGTGATCATCTTATCTTGCGTTCTATGAGTGTCTCTTGGCTTGTGCTGGCCAGGTCTGTAAGATAACTTGGTAGAATCTTTGCTACTATATGTTTGGTGTGTGGTAGTGTTCTGGATAATGC
The DNA here is from genome assembly GCF_018294505.1 of Triticum aestivum. Lineage (NCBI taxonomy): Eukaryota > Viridiplantae > Streptophyta > Magnoliopsida > Poales > Poaceae > Triticum > Triticum aestivum. The sequence continues at coordinate 89,894,390 of NC_057798.1, forward strand.
AAGACTAGATTTGGTTTCTCTAAATGAAATCGGATGGGGGAAACCTCTCTTTTGTCCAAAAAAAAAACTCGTTATGTGTTTTGAGTATACCAATCATTAATTTTATTTATGTTGGTGCAATCAATGGCTAAATTTAAAAGAAATGTTCACACATTTTAAATATGTCCATCCCATTTAATTGTAAAAAAAAGTTCTAACATTTTTATAAAATGTTTTTACCATTCAAAAACATATTAATGACATTATTTTTTTCACACATTTAAAAGTATAGTCATGTGATTTTAAAAAGGATTCATGAAATTCCGAAAATTATTCACTTGATTTTAATAAATGTTTTTACCATACAAATAAATGCTCATGCCATTAAAAAATTCACATTTTAGAACATATTTAAAAAAAATTAAGAGTACGGGGACAAATAAACCAAACTAGGCTAAATGTAAAAATAAAAATGGAAACATGAATACACAAAAAACTAGTTGAAGCAACCATTTACTACGTCAAAATGGCGGACGCAGAGAAGAAACGACACTCCATTGAGAAAACAAAAAACTGCTCCCGCGCTTGCTAGTGGGCCACGACTTATGTCAGGTGCGCAAGAGGTGAGGACGGTCACCTCTGAATTGCACGGGTACTGGGCCCCACTCTACAACGCAAGAGATGTGTCACTGCTGCACCTTGTTCTTCAAGCATTTTCCTTTTTTCTTGAGTGCTATGTGTACTTTTTTTCTTTTTATTTTCTTAGTTTTATTTATATTTCAAAGTGTTTTAAATATGTATATGAAAATAATTAGTTGATGAACTTTTTAAAAAGCCTTCAACGTACATTTTCAAAATGCTAATGCAGTGTAAAAAAATATTCGGGCAGTTTATAAAAATGTTCATGACGTTTAAAACGTTCACACATTTCAAAAATATGTTCGTGACATTTTCTGAAAATCCATTGACGCACCCGACCTATAGCTGCGCCCACATGGGCCGTGCCTTTTTTGGATTTCTTCCGCCAGTTCACATGAGCCAAGGTTGATGTACACGGGCGACTTAGCAGCCTTCGTCCGTTCCCCTGAGAAGAGAAAAGGAAATGGAAACAAAATTCGCCGGTTCATTTGAAGCTAGCACTAGTTCTAGCTGCCTGTTGAAAAACAGAGACGAAAATATAAACAGCCACTCCTAGATGCCTGACGACAGGTTGGATTCACTTCGCGCGTCTCCCCTCGTCCTCTTCTTCCAGGAATCATGCACGTGCGCACGCCGGGCAGCAACCCAACCCAAGAATCCTGGGCTCATCGATCCCGAGGCAACCCAAGAAAGACTCAAAAGCATGGACCGAATACCTTTCTGCTACTATTTCACACGAGGACAAACCGTCCAGACCGCACGCACGGATGGTCAGACCCGGGATCCGCGGTCCATATTGCGGCTGCTCCAGGCCGCACGAGCGTGAATATGCCTTGGTTTCACTGCCGCACAGGTCAAAACGCCTACCACACGAAAACCTATGCCCAGATCGGATCGCCTCTGCTAAGACAATTCGCTAGTTTTGCCTTTCGATTGATTGGAGTACAGTAGTGTTTCTGCAGTCCAGGGAAGCCACCGACGGTAGTCAGATCACCACCTTAAAACTTACAGAAACAGCCAAGGATACATCTGCATGTTGTAGTACTAGAGTCTAGAGTGCATCAAAGTCAAGCAGAAAACCCCGCGTCAAATAACATATGCAGTGGAGGTTCTGAAAAATCCAATCAATCTAAATCTAGCTAGCAAGGTGACGTTTCTGTACCGGTAGCCAACTTCTTTCAATGACCTGCGCTATACTCGTTCAACATTAGTATGGCTGCGGATCGTAGACATTTTATTTTTGTGCAGGGAAGTACGTGGATAGTAGGTTACACTAGTAGAAAAGGAGGCAATGGCCCAGGCCAGTTCAGCCCATTAGTCCCGGTTCAATCCAGAACCGGGACCAATGGAGCTATTTGCCCCGGTTCGTAAGCCCAGGGGGCCGGCCGGGCCACGTGGGCCATTGGTCCCGGTTCGTCCGGACCTTTTGGTCCCGGTTAGTGGGACGAACCGGGACCAATGGGCCTGGCTCCTGGCCCACCATTATTGATCCCGGTTGGTGGCATGAACCGGGACCAATGGCTACCCGTTAGTCCCGGTTCATGCCACGAACCGGGACCAATAGTGCTGCCTATATCTACCCCTCGCTCGCGAGCAGAACACTCTAGTGCTTTGTTTTTCTCTTGCCGGCGAGGGGGCTTTGTGGTGCTCTAGCTCACCTCCATAGCACATGAGGTGTTCGATGAAATGCCCGAGCCACACTACTTAAGCTTTCTTCTCTCCAAGCTCGACCTCCAACCTCTATTTTCCTTAATATTTGTCTAGGTTTAGCGGTCCATCACGCCCCGTCCCCGTCTTCACCGCCGTCGATCACCCGCGCCGATCTCATCGCCAGCACCACCGTGGTGAGCCTCTTGTTCTTATCTTCTTTCTGAAAGGAAAAATATTCTTACTTGTATTATTTTCTTACTTTTATTATTGCATCTTATATAGTGCGATGGTTTTGGTATCCACCCCCGTCGGCCCTCGTCCTGTCTATGATTCGGATGTGGTATATATTATCTTTTCATAACTATTGGTTCATTTATTGTTTATGAAAATTATGCCGACCAACGTGACATAGATTTTATTTATCTAGGAGGTTGTTGAACCGGAAATTCCAACCGACCCTATTGTCGAGAGGTTAAATTTAGTTGAAGAAGAAAACAATTTCTTGAAGGAAAAAATAAAAAAACTTGAGGAGGAGAAGATGATATTGGAGTTGCATGTTGCGGATGTCGTCGATGATCACAAGATCAAGATGGATGCAATGCGCTTGAAGATGAGAAAGATTAGAAAATATGCCATTCATACCGAGGCTTGGTATCATTATGCCGTTGGATCAGTTGTTACCTTGGTTGCGATTATGATCGCATTTGTTTTCGCATTGAAATGTTTTACATAGTTTCAATGTATGGTTTAATTAATTTAGATGCTCTGCAGAGCTTTATGTTGTTAGATGAGAACTATGTATGTACTTTGGTTTTTATGTGATGATGAACTTCTATTAATTTGGTCACTTAATTATCTATTCATGATGTTCTGTAATGATTTTTGACACACTTAATTATATATAATGCACGCAGATGAACCGGCAATGGATGTACGGTGACAGACACACCTCCGAGTACATTAAGGGCGTGCATGATTTTCTCGAAGTGGCTGAGGCAAACAAGCAGAATGGTTTTATGTGTTGTCCATGCCCTATATGTGGGAATACGAAGTCTTACTCTGACCGGAAAATCCTTCACACCCACCTGCTTTACAAGGGTTTCATGCCACAGTATAATGTTTGGACGAGGCACGGAGAAATAGGGGTTATGATGGAAGATGGCGAGGAAGAAGAGTACGATGACAACTATGTGCCCCCTGAATACGGTGATGCTACTGAACATCAAGATGCACCAGATGATGTGCACGATGGTGCTGCAACGGGCGAAGCTGCTGAAGATCAAGAGGAACCAGACGATGTGCCCGATGATGATGATCTCCGCCGGGTCATTGTCGATGCAAGGACACAATGCGAAAGTCAAAAGGAGAAACTGAAGTTCGATCGCATGTTAGAGGATCACAAAAAGGGGTTGTACCCCAATTGCGAAGATGGCAACACAAAGCTCGGTACCGTACTCGAATTGTTGCAGTGGAAGGCAGAGAATGCTGTGCCTGATAAATGATTTGAGAAGCTACTGAAAATAATGAAGAAGAAGCTTCCAAAGGATAACGAATTGCCCGACAGTACATACGCAGCAAAGAAGGTCGTATGCCCTCTAGGATTGGAGGTGGAGAAGATACATGCATGCCCTAATGACTGCATCCTCTACCATGGTGCCTACAAGGATCTGAACGCATGCCCGGTATGCGGTGCATTGCGGTATAAGATCAGACGAGATGACCCTGGTGATGTTGACGGCGAGCCTCCCAGGAAGAGGGTTCCTGCGAAGGTGATGTGGTATGCTCCTATAATACCACGGTTGAAACGTCTGTTCAGAAACGGAGAGCATGCCAAGTTGATGCGATGGCACAGTGAGGACCGTAAGAAAGACGGGAAGTTGAGAGCACCCGCTGACGGGTCGCAGTGGAGAAAAATTGAGAGAAAGTACTAGGATGAGTTTGCAAAGGACCCAAGGAACGTATGGTTTGCTTTAAGCGCGGATGGCATTAATCCTTTCGGGGAGCAGAGCAGCAATCACAGCACCTGGCCCGTGACTCTATGTATGTATAACCTTCCTCCTTGGATGTGCATGAAGCGGAAGTTCATTATGATGCCAGTTCTCATCCAAGGCCCTAAGCAACCCGGCAACGACATTGATGTGTACCTAAGGCCATTAGTTGAAGAACTTTTACAGCTGTGGAATGGAAACGGTGTACGTACGTGGGATGAGCACAAAAAGGAGGAATTTGACCTAAAGGCGTTGCTGTTCGTGACCATCAACGATTGGCCCGCTCTCAGTAACCTTTCAGGACAGACAAACAAGGGATACCACGCATGCACGCACTGTTTACTTGACACCGATAGTATATACCTGGGAAGCTGCAGGAAGAATGTGTACCTGGGCCATCGTCGATTTCTTCCGACCAACCATCAATGTCGAAAGAAAGGCAAGCATTTCAAAGCCCGCCATGCGTACCGGTGATCACGTACTTGCTATGGTCAATGATTTACACGTAATCTTTGGAAAGGGTCCCGGCGGACTAGCTGTTCCGAATGACGCTGAGAATCACGCACCCATGTGGAAGAAGAAATCTATATTTTGGGACCTACCCTACTGGAAAGACCTAGAGGTCCGCTCTTCGATCGACGTGATGCACGTGACGAAGAACCTTTGCGTGAACCTGCTAGGCTTCTTGGGCGTGTATGGGAAGACAAAAGATACACCTGAGGCACGGGAGGACCTGCAACGCTTGCACGAAAAAGAGGGCATGCCTCCGAAGCAGTATGAAGGTCCTGCCAGCTACGCTCTTACGAAAGAAGAGAAAGAAATATTCTTTCAATGCCTGCTCAGTATGAAGGTCCCGACTGGCTTCTCGTCGAATATAAAGGGAATAATAAATATGCCAGAGAAAAAGTTCCAGAACCTAAAGTCTCATGACTGCCACGTGATTATGACGCAACTGCTTCCGGTTGCATTGAGGGGGCTTCTACCGGAAAACGTCCGATTAGCCATTGTGAAGCTATGTGCATTCCTCAATGCAATATCTCAGAAGGTGATCGATCCAGAAATCGTACCAACGCTAAGGAGTGATGTGGCGCAATGTCTTGTCAGTTTCGAGCTGGTGTTCCCACCATCCTTCTTCAATATCATGACGCACGTCCTAGTTCATCTAGTCGACGAGATTGTCATTCTGGGGCCCGTATTTCTACACAATATGTACCCCTTTGAGAGGTTCATGGGAGTCCTAAAGAAATATGTTCGTAACCGCGCTAGGCCAGAAGGAAGCATCTCCATGGGCCATCAAACAGAGGATGTCATCGGGTTTTGTGTTGACTTCATTCCTGGCCTTAAGAAGATAGGTCTCCCTAAATCGCGGTATGAGGGGAGACTGACTGGAAAAGGCACGCTTGGAAGGGACTCAATAATATGCAGGGACGGATATTCTTGGTCTCAAGCACACTACACAGTTCTACAGAACTCTACCTTGGTGACCCCGTATGTCGATGAACACAAGAACAGTCTGCGCTCCAAACACCCGGAGCAGTGCGACGACTGGATTACATGTGAACACATCAGGACTTTCAGCAGTTGGTTGGAAACACGTCTCAGAGGTGACAGCACTGTTTGTGATGAGCTGTACTTGTTGTCCAGGGGACCATCTTCGACTGTAATGATTTGGAAAGGATACGAGATAAATGGGAATACATTTTACACGATTGACCAAGATGAAAAGAGCACCAACCAAAACAGCGGTGTCCGCTTTGATGCAGCAACCGACAAGGGAAATGACACATATTATGGTTACATAGTAGACATATGGGAACTTGACTACGGAGTAGATTTTAAGGTCCCTTTGTTTAAGTGCAAGTGGGTCAATCTGTCAGGAGGCGGGGTACAGGTAGACCCACAGTACGGAATGACAACAGTGGATCTGAAAAATCTTGGGTACACTGACGAACCGTTCGTCCTAGCCAATGATGTGGCACAGGTTATCTATGTGAAGGACATGTCTACCAGACCGAGGAAAAGAAAAGAGAAGGAAGCGAATACATCATACAATGAGCCAAAGCGCCATATAGTTCTTTCAGGAAAAAGGGACATCCTGGGAGTGGAGGGCAAGACAGACATGTCTGAAGAGTATGAAAAGTTTCATGAAATTCCCCCCTTTAAAGTCAAGGCTGACCCAAGCATCCTGATAAACGAGGAAGATTATCCATGGTTACGGCGCAATAAGCAAACGACACAAGCGAAGAAAAAATGAAGACTTTCTCCCGCAACTATTATGATGATACCATGCCAACTTTGTAACAGACGAGTATGATACCATTGTCCGTTTTGTACATGCACATGCTATGCCAACTTTTTCAGAGTTCATTTGAAAACTATGAATTTGAAAACCTCGCCAACCGAAGGGCGCTCACACCGGTTTATAAGCCCGTCCCTCTACACGCCTTGTTGAGCTCACAAACTTGTGATTCACACAAATTTCAAAGAAAACTAATGGCACAAACAGAAAGTTTATAATTTTGCTAACCTAAAAGCAAAAAGAATTCAAAAATAAAGCAAAAAACCAAAAGAAAATAAATAATGCAGAAAACAAAACAAAAAAACTTGAAATAAAAATAAAAATAACAACAATAAGTATTTTGTTGTAAGTAGAAACAAAATAAAATAAATAAATAAAGCAAAAATGTGTTTTCAAATTTGAAAACTAATGGCACTAACAGAAAGTTTATAATTTTTCTAAAACTAAAAGCAAAAAGAATTAAAAAATAAAGCAAAAAACAACAAAAAATAAATAATACAGAAAGCAAAACCAAAAAACTGGAAAAAAATAGCAACAATAAGTATTTTGTTGTAAGTAGAAACAAAATAAAATAAATAAAGCAACAAAGAAAACAAAAAAACAAAAAAAAGTGCCACCAACTGGTCCCGCACGGCCTGAATACGACTAGAAACCCTACCATCGGCCAGGATTCAGGCCCGCGGGAGGCCCAGTAGGCCCACAGGCACAAATTGCACGGTCAGGCCCGAAAGCCTGCAGTTGAGAGGAGCTCGAGAGGGTGGGCGCAGCAGCGCTTATAAACCACTCTCGAGCTCTCTCAACTAGCGAGGTGGGACTAAACTTTTCGGCGCGGGGCAGCACAAGGCCTTTGGTCCCGGTTGGTGGCACCAACCGGGACTAAAGGGGGGTTTAGTTCCGGTTGGTGCCATGACCCAAGACTAATGCCCCCCTTTAGTCCCGCTTGGTGCCACCAACCGGGACCAAAGGCCGCCGCTTCCCGCCCTTTGGGCTGCTGAAAATTGGCCTTTGGTCCCGGTTGGTGGCACCAACCGGGACTAAAGGGGGCATTAGTCTCGGGTCGTGGCACGAACCGGGAGTAATGCCCTCGCCAGTTTCCCCCCGACGACGCCGAGCACATCGACGCTGCCAGGCTGCCCTGACGCCGCCCGTCGCCCCCGCCGTCGCCTCGCCCGTGCCCGTCGTCGCCGTCGCCCGCGCCCTCGCCGTCGCCCGCGCCGTCGCCCGCGCCCCTGCCCCGACGTGCTCCGCCCCGGCCCACCACCGTCGCCGTCGCCCGCGCCCCTGCCCCGACGCGCGCCGCCCCGGCCCGCCCTCGCCGTCATCCGCGCCTCTGCCCCGACCCCGCCATCCTCGCCGCAGCTTGGTCCGGCCGCCGGCGCCCTCCGTTTCATATTTTTTTCATATATATATGCTTGTTTTATATATTTTTTTGTATGAATGTATCTATTTTTTCAATTGTAATATGCATGGTGTTTTCAATTGTTCTCTGATTTAGTACATTAATTTTAGGTTAGTTTCATTTTTAGAAAAGTTTTATATATTTAGGACGAAGGAAGAGAAGGAAGAAGGAAGAAGAAGAAAAAGTTTTATATATGCAAAAGTTACATTTTTAGAAAAGTTTTATATATCTAGCTAGAAAGAAGGAAGAAGAAGAAAAAGAAGGAGAGGAAAAAGGAAAATAAGAAGAGGAAGAAAGGAGAAGAAGAGGAGAGGAAGAAGAGGAGAAATAAATAAGAAGAGGAAAAAAGAAGAAAAAAAAGAGGAGAACTCTATTCCTTTCTTCTTCTCCTCTTTTTTTTCTTCTTTTTCTTCTTCGATCTTCTCCTCTGTCATCGTCGATATACCCCTCCCGATAACTTCAACATGAGGGGGGGGGGTCCATATACCCACTCCCGATAACTTCAATACGTGGGGGGGGGGTCGATATACCCCCTCCCCGATAACATTAATTTCTCCCGTGTATGTATCTCGTCGTTGTCGATATTACCCCCTTGAAGCGTTGTCGATATTATCCCGGGTCGAGGGTTCTAGGGTCGAGGGATCGAGGGTTCCAGGATCGTCTAGGGGTCGAGGGTTCCAGGGTCGTCGAGGGTTCAAGGGGTCGAGGATCGCCGAGGGGTCGAGAGGGTTCCTAGTGTCAAAGTATTGAAAAAAAATCCATGGCTTCATCATTAGCCGGAAGTAACCATGGCATGATGGTACGAAGTCCTCCAAAGTTATTCTGGAATGAAGTCCCGGATAGAATAATTTGCCTTTTTGTACGAATTTCAGCAAAGGCCTTCCAAATAACGATATTCGGAAGGTTCTTGCTGAACTTTGTACCAAAAAGCGAATTATCCTATCTGGGACTCCGTTCCAAAATAACTTTGGAGAGCTTCATACCATCATGCACCTGTTACTTTCGCCTAATGATGAAGACATGGTTTTGTTGAATCCTTTGACACTAGGCAACCTCCCGACCCCTCGGCGATCCTCGACCCCTTGACCCTCGACCGCTCGGCGATCCACAACCCTCTACCCTACCGCGGGCGTCGATGCCCACGTCACTTGTGGGACATAGATGTAGTGTTCAACGCCGACCCCCTCCCGATAGCTTCAACACGTGGGGGGGGGGTCGATATTACCCCCTCCTAGCTTGAAGCGTTCTCGAGGCCACCCCCTAACCCTTGAAGCGTTGTCGAGGCCACCCCAAACCCTAGAGAAACAGCGTCGAGGCCACTAATATGATTCCTTATTGTGATTAGCTAGCTAGTTCTACGTTTGCCACTAATATATCCATATCTGTCATGTTTGAATAATAATTGCCATGTTGTAAATATTTGTAGAAACTATGGACACCCCCCGAGACGAAGCACAAGAAGCGTTGTTGAGGGACATAATCGCACAAGGAAGTGATGCCGTCTCCTCGTTGATGTTTCTCAACGACAACGATGGTCTGGAAGGAGAGGGTGAAGAAGCAGCTGGCTATGATTTACATGGCTCCGATGACCCAATGCCGGTGCAAGAAGGAGAGGGTGAAGAAGTAGACCGTGAGGACGGCTCCGGTGATCACCAAACCGAGTCCGGCCAGGTATATATATTAGTTAAGCCTGTGCTGACTAGCTAATTGATGCATTCATTGTTTTGGTATGTACACATATTAATTAACTCTCGTCTTTGTTCTTTTTTCTAGCCCTCCGGATCGAGCACAACTTCGGTAAAGAGACGAGGCCCGAAGAAAAAGTTGAGCTCGGATGAAAAGTTTGAGATCATACAAATCGCGCGCGACGGCCAACCGATTGAACCCTACCGGACAAAGAAGGCATTTGTTGCTCAGTGCGGGGTTCTGGTTAGGGACAAGATCCCGATCAGCATCCAGCAATGGTATAAGCCTAAGAACGAAGACCCTGAGGTGTCTTATGTCAATGAGATGCAGAAAAAGAATCTTTGGACTGAGCTGAAGTCAAATTTCACCCTACCGCCGGAGGATGATCCGGAGAAGCCAGTTATAGAGCCATTAATCAAGTCTTTTGCTCTGAGGAAGATGGCAGACCTATTCAGGAATTGGAAGAAAGACCTCAATAGGTATGTCGAAAAAATGAGACACCAGAATTCATGGGCAAATATGAGAAGATCAGAGATGACTGGCCCGCATTTGTGGCCCACAAGACATTGGAAAAGAGTAAAAAGATGTCGGCGACAAACAAGAGAAATGCTGAGAAGAAGAAGCTTCACCATCGCACGGGGTCATGTGGCTACCTCGTAGCCCGGCCTAAGTGGGCCAAGGTTGAGAATGATCTGCTTGATAAAGGGATCGAACCAGAGACAATGAACTGGCCAAAACGTTGCCGGACTTGGTTCTTTGGGGCCGGCGGATCCTTGGACCGTATAATAGGGAAGTGCATTTGGATGGACGAACAATTGGACATACCAGTCAAGAGGCTTCAGCAATATATTGAAACAGCGCAGCAAGGGACGTTCGTTCCAGACAGGGAGAAGGACGAGCTCACAATGGCCCTCGGCAATCCTGAGCACCCTGGACGGACACGAGGCACGCCAGGCTCCGTTTCGTGGAAGGCTGGATTTCCGGACGCAGGGGGTTACAAAACCCAGGAGAGGAGGAAGAAACTGGAGCAGAGCCAACTGCAGGCGCTGCATGAAAGGGTAATGGGGCTAGAGGAACGAGAAGAAGATCGCAGCAAACGACCTGCCGAAGCTTCCCCCGAAGCTACCCCGCCATCTCAGCGGAGAAGCAGCGTGGCTTCCACCGAGCTGCTTCAGCCAGAGCATGCCTTGACGGCTCCTGCCAGCTATCCCGTGGATGCTATCACGGATGCTGAAAATTGCCACCTTATGGCGCAATGGAGCAATTTGAAGGTCAAGGCGGCTGTTGGCTCTGTTTATCCTACTAAACCCGACTCAACTTTTCACTGTCGGCCGATTCCAGAAGGATATGCTAAGGTGATGGTCGATGAAATAACGGAGGGATTTGAGGACCTCCGGCTTGACCACCCTACCGGTGAAGGGGAGTATCGGCTGGGTTCTGCTCTGAAGACTCCATGCCTATGGCGGAAGGATCTCATCAACCTTCCGAACTGGACGCCTCCGCCTCCTCCTCCTCCTCCGGCGAGTCAGGGCACTCCGCCTCCTCCACCGCCTCCTCCTCCGGCGAGTGACGATCAGGGCACTCGGCCGGCTCCTTCTCCGGCGCGTGGCGGCACTCCGCCTCCTTCTCCGCCTGCGCCAGCGCGCCCGAGCAGCCAGCCTCCTCCTTCTCCGCCTCGTCAGCAAGGGCGGAAGAGACCCGCCGCCGCTCCGGCTGCTCCGGCGCGTCGCAGTCCTTCTCCTCCGCCTCGTAAGCAAGGAAAGAAGACATCCGCTCCGTCTACTCTGCCGGCGTCTAGTAGTACAGCCAAAGGCGGGAGGAGATACAGATTCGGTCCTTCTCTGAAGACTCCAGAGAAGTTACCGTACGAGAGGAGCGAGGAGGAAAACGCGAAGATCGCGCAGACCGAAGTGGATGACTGGTTTCAAGGGTTGAAAGCAAAGAGACATCCACCTCCGGAGGAGAAGGTAGATCCGGTGAAAGCGAAGCGCACTCTGGCTACCCTGACAAAACCACCCAAGTCTCCGCCGAAAGGCAACTATGAGCGCATTATTGGAAAGGCATTTGCCGAAGCGAAGAGGTCGGGAAGTACTAAAAGTGATCAAAGGATGAAAGAACGACGAGCTGGGAAACAAATTGCCCAGCTCGGCGAACAAGCGAAGCAATCGTGCCCCCCGCTCAAGGTGCCTGCTAGCGACATCGTCGATCCGAGGATGGTGCCCGGTTATGGCAATCCTGCAGATTACCTGCCCGACGATGTACATTATGATATCTTGGAGGTGCAGATACAAAGATACGAGTACGGGAAGCCTCTCGTCAAAGATGAAAGTTCTCTATCAACGATGATGCGAAGATTGCATGATTGGTACATGAAAACCTGCAAGAGTCTGAGGGGAGGAGTACTTTGTATGTGAGAGTTAAAAAGGAGCATGACCTCCTTGGAATTGAACTGTTGCCTATTCCATTTGAGGAGTTCTATCAGTTTTTCAATCAATTGGCCATCGATAAAGCAACGGTCACCTCCTACTGTCTGTAAGTAGTACTACTTCCGTCATTAAGTCTCTTTATATAACTCAGCCCTTTCATTACATGTATTTATAATTATCCTCACTATATTATGCAGATTGAAGATCGCCGAATTGAAGAAAAGATAAGTGGGAGATATTGGGTTCATTAACACGTATCTCATAGATGCAACTGAGGTTCAATATCGTGCCCAAGAAACCGAGGCCAACTTGCTACGATCGTTGGAAATAAATGAACACAAAGATATAATACTCTTTCCTTACAACTTCAAGTGAGTGTTACTGTCTTGTGGCATATTCGGTTTCCTTATTAGTCCAGGTTATAGTAATGTAATATTGATGAGTTATGCATGTGTGCGCAGCTACCACTATATTCTCCTAGAGATTAAGCTTGAGAAGGGAGTAGTAACTGTCTTAGACTCCAAGCGAAAAGATCCCAAGGAGTATGCGGACATGACTGAAATGCTCGAGAAGTAAGTTAAATCGATCATTATCCACCATATCAGCAACTTTGTTCATTTCTGATATCAAGTAATTGTTTTCTTTGTATGGCAGGGCTTGGAGAAAATTCACCAAAAAAGCTCCGGGACTACCGAAGAAGCTGCAATTTAGGCACCCGAAAGTAAGTACTATATAGTAGCATATTCCAGGCATCTCCTAGTGATTCAAGCGCTAGTTTCATCAATACCATTTAGCATGCTTGCTAATTATCAGTTTGATTGACCTCTATTTCTTGTAAAGTGGTTGTGGCAGGAACAAGGGAATGATTTCTGTGGATACTACATTTGCGAGTCCATCCGCCACACGACCTGTGAGCGGGGCTACTCCGACAAACAATATGAAGTGCGTAAATAACAATATTCACAATTTTATTTTATTACCATCATTTGTGTTGAGTTTCATTCATTCATATATATATATATATATTGTATTGACCCCCTTCTTAAAATTAGATGTTTCGGATGCGGGATGAACTCCTAGCACCAGATCGCATGCGAGCAATTCAAGAGGAATTGGCGGCATTCTTTCTTGACCACGTGATCGCTGAAGACGGAGAATACTATGTGGACCACGCGTCCGTATTTTAGGAGATTATATATTTGTAAAAGATAATTATTGTATATATGTAGCCGGTAGTGTCGGATAGATATACGAGAACTTGTTGTTCGACCAATCTCTCGGAGAAGGAGAGGTGGTCGATATCACTTCTCTCTGTATGCATATATGTTCATGACGATCTTCTGTTTGCTTACTAGCTAGCTAGCGTGTCTAGCTAGTCCTCTCTATACGTATGTATGGTACGTAGCGTCGACCAAGCACGGACAAAAGAGAGGACACTTCTCTCTATTAATTAGCTAGCTATAGCACAATATATGAAACACCTAAATTAACCCCCCAAACCCCCCCCCCCTTTAAAAAAAACAAAAACCCCAGCCATAGAAATGCTGACGCGTGGATGCCTATTGGTCCCGGTTGGTGCCACCAACCGGGACCAAAGGCCCTCCTGCCTGGGCTCAGCGGACAGGCCACGTGGAGGCCCATCTGTCCCGGTTCTGGATTGAACCGGGACTAAAGGGTCAGGGCATTAGTGCCGACCCTTTAGTCCCGGTTCATGAACCGGGACTAAAGGCCCTCATCAATCGGGACTGTAGGCCCTTTTTCTACTAGTGTTATAATGCTGTGTATTTTGCAAGTTGATGGCACTAACACGACATTTGTATCTGGAGTAAATTATATATACCACTACTTGTGTCAAAGCGCACATCATGACAACGGCACGCTGATTTGGAAGAGGATCTAGTGTCAATGCCACGTAAGTACGAGACCTGCTAACGGAACACCTATCTATACCTTATTTTGTCAACAGAAATGGAGAGACGGTAGAGAAAGTATATTGCAGGAGAATGCCAAAGAAAAGATGCACCACTAGATCCTCGCCACATGACCACAGAAGTACCCATGAAAAAATATACTCCCTCCGTTTCTAAATATAAGTCTTTTTAGAGATTCTAGTATAAAGACTACATTCGGATGTATACAGACGCCTTTTAGGGTATATGTTCACTCATTTTACTCCCTATGTGGTCTATAGTAAAAACCTCTAAAAAGATTTATATTTAGGAACGGAGAAAGTATTATGCAATACTATATTCTGGCAATCTGCAATATATATGTTGCAATTGCGATTGCATAATACTCTTTGTTCGTTTCCTATTCGATTCCCTGGATGGAGTGGCGGAGTCGTCGTCGTCACGCTTTGAATATATTGCTGCTCAATGATGCGCTGATTTGGACGTCCTCGTAGACTTACTGTGCATCTCCCATGCCTTCGCCCGCATCTCGAATGCCCTGCCCGACGGGGTCTCTCAATTATGAAATGGATTGAAGGCCAGGCCGGACGAAGTTATCTCTGGATACACACACGTACTGCGTGCCAGAAATTAAACAGCTAGCAAGCGTACGTATGCAAGTACATGCCAGTCCCTGTCGTCTACGCATTCGATCGATCCATGCATATCAACGAGCCTACATAACTACCACTGAAGGTGGCTCTCAAGTTCCGGTACGTACGAATTAACTTGATGTACACACATGTACTACAAAGTCGATCCAGTACTGCTCGGCTCCAAGCAGCGGCACGTACGTGCTATAGCCATTGCACATTGCCTATATAACACTATCCTCTTTTTTTGCGAAAAGCCTATTACATTATCCGGCTCAGAAGAATTACCTACTAGATCAGTAATATATCTATTTGTTTTTTTCGAAAAGGGGAGTCGTCCCGGCCTCTGCGTCGGAGCGATGCATACGGCCCTCTTATTAAAACAAATAAATATGTTCCAACAAGGTCTTAAAAGTCTCGAACTGAAAAAAAGGCTCACATAGAACCAAAAAGGCTAGAACAACAAACTAGCCAGAAAAGGGACGCCAGAACCGGCTGGCTAAAAACAGATAGGTAAACTAATTGACTATCCTATTACATGACCGCCATCCAAACCGGTTGAAGGTATCCCGAGCTATCATCTCTCAACGGATAGATCCAATAACCAAATGCTTCCTGGCCTCCATCGAAGTGAGTAGCGACCACGAACGGATCAATGCAGTGGCCCGGAAGATAACCTGCAAAAATTGAATGCATGATGTTCTATTAAAAACCAAATCATTTCTGCAATTCCATATAGACCACATCAACGCGCACACTCCGACACGAATTTGTCTCGCTAGGTCAGGATCAATCCCATTAAGCCACACCCCAAATAACGCGTTTACAGTAGGAGGTGGCGTAATATTGAAAGCAATGTGGACTGTCTGCCAAAGAACTTTGGCTAGCGGGCAATCAAGAAAAAGGTGCTTAATCGTCTCATCCCGATCACAGAAGCTACACCTAATAGATCCTGTCCAATTACGCTTAGTCAGGTTGTCCTTGGTTAATATAACTTGTTTATGAATAAACCACATAAACACTTTTATTTTTAAAGGTACTTTGACAGCCCAAACATGCTTAGAGGTAGGAATGAGGCTTGAGTTAATGACATCAATATACATTGATTTAACTGTGAATACTCCAGACCTAATAAGCTGCCAGCGTAATTCATCGGGTTGTTGGGAAAGCTGAATCTCCATCAGTCTCTTAACGAGATGGAGCCATTCTTCCCAACGATTGCCCGCTAGGGACCGTCGAAATTGAATATTAAGGGGGATAGATTGAAAGATCGTTGCAACGAACACCTCACGACGTTGCACAATCCGATATAACGATAGGTATTGAATGGCCAAGGGTGTTTCTCCGAGCCAAGTATCCTCCCAGAAACGTGTACTAGGACCGTTGCCAATAATAAACTTTGTCCTATTAAACGAGGATTGTTTGACTTTCATCAGACCTCTCCATAAAGGCAAATCGGTCGGCCTGACCGTCACCTAGGACAAAGTTTTGGTCTGAAGGTACTTGCTATGAAGTATTTGCGCCCACGTGGCCTCGGTCTCATGGGCTAACTTCCACAGCCACTTACTAAGAAGGCATCTGTTCTTAACTTCGAGATTCTCGATACCGAGACCTCCTTGGTCTTTCGGTCTACAGATGACATCCCATTTAGCTAGCCGGTGTTTTCTTTTTAATTCATCACCCTGCCAAAAGAAACGCGAGCAGTAAAAATCCAGTCGTTTCCTGACACCGACTGGGACTTCGAAAAAGATAAGAGAAACGTAGGCATACTCGTGAGTACCGAATTAATCAAAATCAATCGGCCTCCGTATGACATGAGCTTGCCCTTCCAGCAACTCAGTTTCTTTTCAAATCGTTCTTCGATGCATTTCCATTCTCTGTTTGTTAGCTTACGGTGGTGAATTGTTATACCTAGGTAAGAGAAAGACAACGCCCCCAATTCACACCCAAACAATTGCCTATAAGCTTCTTGGTCATCTTTGGCTCTACCAAAGCAAAAAAACTCGCTCTTGTGAAAGTTAATTTTAAGCCCGGTCAATTGTTCGAAAAGGCATAACACCAGCTTCATATTTCTCGCCTTGGCCAAATCATGCTCCATAAAGATGATTGTATCATCAGCGTACTAAAGGATGGACATACCTCCATCAACAAGATGAGGTACCAAGCCACCTACTTGACCACTCTCCTTAGCCCTTCCTATCATAATTGCTAACATGTCAACCACAATGTTAAACAGGATAGGGAACATCGGATCTCCTTGTCTTAGGCCTTTATGTGTCTAGAAGTAATGACCAATGTCATCATTCACCTTAATTCCAACACTTCCTTTTTGCGTAAACAATTCCACCTAGCGGCGCCAAGCTTCATCGAACCCTTTCATACGCAATGCCTGCTGGAGGAATGGCCATTTGACTTTGTCATACGCTTTCTCGAAATCCACCTTAAAAATAACACCGTCTAGTTTTTTTGAATGGATTTCATGGAGCGTTTCATGAAGGACAACCACCCCTTCAAGGATGTTTCTATCCAGCATGAAAGCAGTTTGGGACTGCTGCACCACAGAATGCGCAATCTGTGTGAGCCTATTAGTTCCGATCTTGGTAAAATTTTTGAAACTAACATTGAGAAGGCAGATCGGCCTGAACTGCTCAATTCTCACAGCATCCGTTTTCTTAGGAAGCAACATAATTGTTCCAAAATTCAAGTGAAATAAATGAAGTTGTCCAGAGAACAGATCATTAAACATAGGTAACAGATCCCCCTTAATAATGTGCCAACACTTTTTGTAGAACTCAGTCGGGAACCCATCCGGTCCGGGAGCCTTGTTGTTCTTCATCTGTGCAATAGCCTCAAACACCTCCTTCTCAGAGAACGGGGCAACCAAAATATCATTATCAGTAGCCATCAGTTGAGGCACATCCTCAACCCTGGACTCATCGAGGGACACACAACTATCCTCCGGAGGTCCAAATAACTTCTTGTAATATTCGGTGATATAAGTTTTTAGGTTGTCCTGTCCTACAATCGTTCCTTCATCTTGCTCAAGCTGAAAGATTCTCTTCTCTCTATGCTTACCATTAGCAATCAGGTGAAAGAACTGAGTATTTGCATCCCCCTGGACGACTTTTTGGACCTTAGCCCGCAAGGCCCACTTCAATTCTTCTTCGCGGAGAAGTTCTTTCAACCTCTTCTCCGCCTCGATTTTCACCTGGTGTTCTGCTGGCTGCAACACCGTAGATTCATCCTTTAAGTCAAGGGTCTGAATAAGAGAAAGGAGCCTTTCCTTTTCAATCTTGTACACTCCACCGAGATGCATAGCCCACCCCTGTAAGAAGCTTCTCAAATGCCTAATCTTAATCTTCCAACGCTCGACCTAAGTCTTGTTGGGGAACATTGCAGAAAATTAAAATTTTTCCTACGGTTTCACCAAGATCCATCTATGAGTTCATCTAAGCAACGAGTCATGGGAGAGAGATTGCATCTACATACCACTTTATAGATCGCGTACGGAAGCGTTCGAGGGAACGGTGATGATGGAGTCGTACTCGTCATGATTCAGATCACTGATGACCAAGTGCTGAACGGACAGCACCTCCGCGTTCAACACACGTACGGTACGGACGACGTCTCCTCCTTCTTGATCCAGCAAGGAGGAAGGAGAGGTTGAGGAAGAAGGCTCCAGCAGCAGCACGACGGCGTGATGATGGTGGAGAGGCAGTACTCCGACAGGGCTTCGCCAAGCGCTCAACGGAGGAGGAGAGGTGTTAGGGAGGGGAGGGGCTGCGCCTTGGATCAGGTGTTCAGCCCTCCCCTCGCCCCTCTATTTATAGGGGAAGGGGGAAGGGGGCCGACCCCCTCTAGATGATATCTAGAGGGGGGGGGGGGGGCGGCGGCTAGGGAGGGGGGCTTGCCCCCCAAGCAAGGGGGGTGCGCCCCCCTAGGGTTCCCCCCCAACCCTAGGTGCATGGGCCCAAGGGGGGGGGGGCGCCCAGCCCTCCAGGGGTGTTGCCCTGCCCCACGCGGCCCATGTGGCCCACCAAGAGGGGTGGCCCCTCCCGGTGGACCCCCGGAACCCTTCCGGTGGCCCCGGTACAATACCGATATGTCCCCGAAACTTTCCGGTGTCCGTATGACAACTTCCCATATATAAATCCTCACCTCCGGACCCTTCCGAAACTCCTCGTGACGTCCGGGATCTCATCCGGGACTCCGAACAACATACGGTAATCACATACAAGTCTTCCTTATAACCCTAGCGTCACCGAACCTTAAGTGTGTAGACATGACCGAGACGGTTCTCCGGTCAATAACCAACAGCGGGATCTGGTTACCCATGTTGGCTCCCACATACTCCTCGATGATCTCATCGGATGAACCACAATGTCGAGGGTTCAAGCAACCACGTATACTATTCCCTTTGTCAGGCGGTATGTTACTTGCCCGAGACTCGATCGTCAGTATCCCAATACCTCGTTCAGTCTCGTTACCGGCAAGTCACTTTACTCGTACCGTAATGCATGATCTCGTGACCAGACACTTGGTCACTTTGAGCTCATTATGATGATGCACTACCGAGTGGGCCCAGTGATACCTCTCCGTAACACGGAGTGACAAATCCCAGTCTCGATCCGTGTCAACCCAACAGACACTTTCAGAGATACCTGTAGTGCACCTTTATAGTCACCCAGTTACGTTGTGACGTTTGGTACACCCAAAGAACTTCTACGGTATTCGGGAGTTACACGATCTCATGGTCTAAGGAAGAGATACTTGACATTGGAAAAGCTCTAGCAAAACAAACTACACGATCTTGTGCTATGCTTAGGATTGGGTCTTGTCCATCACGTCATTCTCCTAATGACGTGATCCCATTGTCAATGACATCTAATGTCCATAGTCAGGAAACCATGACTATCTGTTGACCAACGAGCTAGTCAACTAGAGGCTTACTAGGGACGTATTGTGGTCTATGTATTCACACGTGTATTACGATTTCGGATAATACAATTATAGCATGAATAAAAGATAATTATCATGAACAAGGAAATATAATAATAATCCATTTATTATTGCCTCTAGGGAATATTACCGCAGTCTCCCACTTGCTCTAGAGTCAATAATCTAGTTACATTGTGATGAATCGAACACCCATAGAGTTCTGGTGTTGATCATGTTTTGCTTGCGAGAGAGGTTTAGTCAATGGATCTGCAACATTCAGATCCGTATGTACTTTGCAAATATCTATGTCTCCATCTTGAACATTTTCACGGATGGAGTTGAAGCGACGCTTGATGTGCCTAGTCTTCTTGTGAAACCTGGGCTCCTTGGCAAGGGCAATAGCTCCAGTGTTGTCACATAAGAGTTTGATCGGCCCCGACGCATTGGGTATGACTCCTAGGTCGGTGATGAACTCCTTCACCCAAATTGCTTCATGTGCTGCTTCCGAGGCTGCCATGTACTCCGCTTCACATGTAGATCCCACCACGACGCTCTGCTTGCAGCTGCACCAGCTTACTGCTCCACCATTCAACATATACACGTATCCGGTTTGTGACTTAGAGTCATCCAGATTTGTGTCGAAGCTAGCATCGACGTAACCCTTTACGACGAGCTCTTCGTCACCTCCATAAACGAGAAACATGTCCTTTGTCCTTTTCAGGTACTTTAGGATATTCTTGATCGTTGTCCAGTGTTCCTTGCCGGGATTACTTTGGTACCTTCCTACCAAACTTACGGCAAGGTTTACATCAGGTCTGGTACACAACATGGCATAAATAATAGATCCTATGGCCGAGGCATAGGGGATGACGCTCATCTCTTCTTTATCTTTTGCCGTGGTCGGGCATTGAGCCGAGCTCAATCTCACACCTTGCAGTACAGGCAAGAACCCTTTCTTGGACTGATCCATTTTGAACTTCTTCAAAATCTTATCAAGGTATGTGCTTTGTGAAAGACCTATGAGGCATCTCGATCTATCCCTATAGATCTTGATGCCTAATATGTAAGCAGCTTCTCCAAGGTCCTTCATTGAAAAACACTTATTCAAGTAGGCCTTAATGCTATCCAAGAATTCTATATCATTTCCCATCAAAAGTATGTCATCTACATATAATATGAGAAATGCTACAGAGCTCCCACTCACTTTCTTGTAAATGCAGGCTTCTCCGTAAGTCTGCATAAACCCAAATGCTTTGATCATCTCATCAAAACGAATGTTCCAACTCCGAGATGCTTGCACCAGCCCATAAATGGATCGCTGGAGCTTGCACACTTTGTTAGCATTCTTAGGATCGACAAAACCCTCCGGCTGCATCATATACAGTTCTTCCTTAAGATGCCCGTTAAGGAATGCCGTTTTGACGTCCATCTACCATATCTCATAATCATAGTATGCGGCAATTGCTAACATGATTCGGACGGACTTAAGCTTCGCTACGGGAGAGAAAGTCTCATCGTAGTCAATCCCTTGAACTTGCCGATAACCCTTAGCGACAAGTCGAGCTTTATAGATGGTGACATTACCACCCGCGTCCGTCTTCTTCTTAAAGATCCATTTGTTTTCTATCGCTCGCCGATCATCCGGCAAGTCAGTCAAAGTCCATACTTTGTTTTCATACATGGATTCTATCTCAGATTTCATGGCTTCTAGCCATTTGTTGGAATCTGGGCCCACCATCGCTTCTTCATAGTTCGAAGGTTCACCGTTGTCCAACAACATGATTTCCAGGACAGGGTTGCCATACCACTCTGGTGTGGAACGTGTCTTTGTGGACCTACGAAGTTCAGTAGCAACTTGATCAGAAGTACCTTGATCATCATCATTAATTTCCTCTCCAGTCGGTGTAGGCACCACAGGAACGTTTTCCTGAGCTGCACTACTTTCCGGTTCAAGAGGTAGTACTTCATCGAGTTCTACTTTCCTCCCACTTACTCCTTTCGAGAGAAACTCTTTTGCCAGAAAGGATCCGTTCTTGGCAACAAAGATCTTGCCCTCGGATCTTAAGTAGAAGGTATACCCAATGGTTTCCTTAGGGTATCCTATGAAGACGCATTTTTCCGACTTGGGTTCGAGCTTTTCAGATTGAAGTTTCTTGACATAAGCATCGCATCCCCAAACTTTTAGAAACGACAGCTTAGGTTTCTTCCCAAACCATAATTCATACGGTGTCGTCTCAACGGGTTTAGACGGTGCCCTATTTAAAGTGAATGTAGCTGTCTCTAGAGCGTATCCCCAAAATGATAGTGGTAAATCGGTAAGAGACATCATAGATCGCACCATATCCAATAGAGTGCGATTACGACATTCGGACACACGGTTACGCTGAGGTGTTCCAGGCGGCGTGAGTTGTGAAACGATTCCACATTTTCTTAAGTGTGTACCAAATTCGTGACTTAAATATTCTCCTCCACGATCTGATCGTAAGAACTTTATCTTTCGGTCACATTGATTCTCTACTTCATTCTGAAATTCCTTGAACTTTTCAAAGGTCTCAGACTTGTGTTTCATCAAGTAGACATACCCATATCTACTCAAGTCATCAGTGAGAGTGAGAACATAACGATATCCTCCGCGAGCCTCAACGCTCATTGGACCGCACACATCGGTATGTATGATTTACAACAAGTTGGTTGCTCGCTCCATTGTTCCGGAGAACGGGGTCTTGGTCATTTTGCCCATGAGGCATGGTTCGCATGTGTCAAACGATTCATAATCTAGAGACTCTAAAAGTCCATCAGCATGGAGCTTCTTCATGCGCTTGACACCAATGTGACCAAGGCGGCAGTGCCACAAGTATGTGGGACTATCGTTATCAACTTTACATATTTTGGTATTCACACTATGAATATGTGTAACATTACGTTCGAGATTCATTAAGAATAAACCATTGACCATCGGGGCATGACCATAAAACATATCTCTCATATAAATAGAACAAGCATTATTCTCAGATTTAAATGAGTAGCCATCTCATATCAAACGAGATCCAGATACAATGTTCATGCTCAAACTTGGCACTAAATAACAGTTATTGAGGTTTAAAACTAATCCCGTAGGTAAATGTAGAGGTAGCGTGCCGACGGCGATCACATCGACCTTGGAACCATTCCCGACGCGCATCATCACCTCGTCCTTCGCCAGTCTCCGCTTATTCCGTAGCTCCTGCTGTGAGTTACAAATGTGAGCAACGGCACCGGTATCAAATACCCAGGAGTTACTACGAGTATTGGTAAGGTACACATCAATTACATGTATATCAAATATACCTTTAGTGTTACCGGCCTTCTTATCTGCTAAGTATTTGGGGCAGTTCCGCTTCCAGTGACCCTTTCCCTTGCAATAAAAGCACTCAGTCTCAGGCTTGGGTCCATTCTTTGACTTCTTCCCGGCAACTGGCTTACTGGGCGCGGCAACATCTTTGCCGTCCTTCTTGAAGTTCTTCTTACCCTTGCCCTTTTTGAACTTAGTGGTCTTATTGACCATCAACACTTGATATGTTCTTTCTTGATTTCAACCTCTGCTGACTTCAGCATTGAGAATACTTCAGGAATGGTCTTCACCATCCCCTGCATATTGTAGTTCAACACAAAGTTCTTGTAGCTCGGTGAGAGCGACTGAAGGATTCTGTCAATGACCGCCTCTTTCGGGAGGTTGATCTCCAACTGGGACAGGCGGTTGTGCAACCCAGACATTTTGAGTATGTGCTCACTGACAGAACTGTTTTCCTCCATCTTACAACTATAGAACTTGTCGGAGACTTCATATCTCTCGACCCGGGCATGAGCTTGGAAAACCATTTTCAGCTCCTCGAACATCTCATATGCTCCGTGCTTCTCAAAACGCTTTTGGAGCCTCGGTTCTAAGCTGTAAAGCATGCCGCACTGAATGAGGGAGTAATCATCAGCACGTGATTGCCAAGTGTTCATAACGTCTTGGTTCTCTGGGATGGGTGCTTCACCTAGCGGTGCATCTAGGACATAGTCTTTCTTGGCTGCTATGAGGATGATCCTCAGGTTCGGACCCAGCCCGAATAGTTGCTGCCATCATCTTTCAGCTTGGTTTTCTCTAGGAACGCGTTGAAGTTCATGTTGACATGAGCGTTGGCCATTTGATCTACAAGACATATTTTGCAAAAGTTTTAGACTAAGTTCATGATAATTAAGTTCATCTAATCAAATTATTTAATGAACTCCCACTCAGATTAGACATCCCTCTAGTCATCTAAGTGTTACACGATCCGAGTCGACTAGGCCGTGTCCGATCATCACGTGAGACGGACTAGTCATCATCGGTGAACATCTCCATGTTGATCGCATCTTCCATATGACTCATGTTCGACCTTTCGGTCTCTGTGTTCCGAGGCCATGTCTGTACATGCTAGGCTCATCAAGTTAACCCTAAGTGTTCTGCATGTGTAAATCTGTCTTACACCCGTTGTATGTGAACGTAAGGATCTATCACACCCGATCATCACGTGGTGCTTCGAAACGACAAACTTTAGCAACGGTGCACAGTTAGGGGGAACACTTTCTTGAAATTATTATAAGGGATCATCTTATTTACTACCGCCGTTCTAAGTAAACAAGATGCATAAAACATAATAAACATCACATGCAATTATATAGTAGTGACATGATATGGCCAATATCATATAGCTCCTTTGATCTCCATCTTCGTGGCTCCATGATCATCTTCGTCACCGGCATGACACCATGATCTCCATCATTGTGTCTTCATGAAGTTGTCACGCCAACGACTACTTCTACTTCTATGGCTAACGCGTTTAGCAATAAAGTAAAGTAATTTACATGGCGTTCTTCAATGACACGCAGGTCATACAAAAAATAAAGACAACTTCTATGGCTCCTGCCGGTTGTCATACTCATCGACATGCAAGTCGTGATTCCTATTACAAGAACATGATCTTATACATCACAATATATCATTCA
Source organism: Triticum aestivum (assembly GCF_018294505.1). Taxonomy (NCBI): domain Eukaryota; kingdom Viridiplantae; phylum Streptophyta; class Magnoliopsida; order Poales; family Poaceae; genus Triticum; species Triticum aestivum. The sequence continues at coordinate 89,918,946 of NC_057798.1, forward strand.
TCATTCATCACAACTTCTGGCCATATCACATCACATGACAATTGCTGCAAAAACAAGTTAGACGTCCTCTAATTGTTGTTGCATCTTTTACGTGGCTGCAATTGGGTTCTAGCAAGAACGTTTTCTTACCTACGAATAACCACAACGTGATTTTGTCAACTTCTATTTAACCTTCATAAGTACCCTTTTCATCTAATCCGCTCCAACTAAAGTAGGAGAGACAGACACCCGCTCGCCACCTTATGCAACTAGTGCATGTCAGTCGGTGGAACCTGTCTCACGTAAGCGTACGTGTAAGATCGGTCCGGGCCGCTTCATCCCACAATACTGCTGAAGCAAAAAAAGACTAGTAGCAGCAAGCAAGTTGACAAGATCTACTCCCACAACAAAATTGTGTTCTACTCATGCAATAGAGAACTACGCATAGACCTAGCTCATGATGCCACTGTTGGGGAACGTTGCAGAAAATTAAAATTTTTCCTACGGTTTCACCAAGATCCATCTATGAGTTCATCTAAGCAACGAGTCATGGGAGAGAGATTGCATCTACATACCACTTTGTAGATCGCGTACGGAAGCGTTCAAGCGAACGGTGATGATGGAGTCGTACTCATCGTGATTCAGATCACCGATGACCAAGTGCTGAACGGACAACACCTCCGCGTTCAACACACGTACGGTACGGACGACGTCTCCTCCTTCTTGATCTAGCAAGGGGGAAGGAGAGGTTGAGGAAGAAGGCTCCAGCAGCAGCACGACGGCGTGATGATGGTGGAGAGGCAGTACTCCGACAGGGCTTCGCCAAGCGCTCAACGGAGGAGGAGAGGTGTTGGGGAGGGGATGGGCTGCGCCTTGGATCAGGTGTTCAGCCCTCCCCTCACCCCTCTATCTATAGGGGAAGGGGGAAGGGGGCCGGCCCCCTCTAGATGAGATCTAGAGGGGGGGGGGGGGCGGCGGCCAGGGAGGGGGGCTTGCCCCCCAATCAAGGGGGGTGCGCCCCCACTAGGGTTCCCCCCCAACCCTAGGCGCATGGGCCCAAGGAGGGAGGGGGGGCGTGCCCAGCCCTCCAGGGGCTGTTGCCCTGCCCCACACGGCCCATGTGGCCCACCAAGAGGGGTGGCCCCTCCCGGTGGACCCCCGGAACCCTTCCGGTGGCCCCAGTACAATACCGATATGTCCCCGAAACTTTCCGGTGTCCGTATGACAACTTCCCATATATAAATCTTCACCTTCGGACCCTTCCGGAACTCCTCGTGACGTCCGGGATCTCATCCGGACTCCGAACAACATTCGGTAATCACATACAAGTCTTACTTATAACCCTAGCATCACCGAACCTTAAGTGTGTAGACCCTACGGGTTCGGGAGACATGCAGACATGACCGAGACGGTTCTCCGGTCAATAACCAACAGCGGGATCTGGATACCCATGTTGGCTCCCACATACTCCTCGATGATCTCATCGGATGAACCACGATGTCGAGGGTTCAAGCAACCCCGTATACTATTCCCTTTGTCAGACGGTATGTTACTTGCCCGAGACTCGATTGTCGGTATCCCAATACCTCGTTCAGTCTCGTTACCGGCAAGTCACTTTACTCGTACCGTAATGCATGATCACGTGACCAGACACTTGGTCACTTTGAGCTCATTATGATGATGCACTACCGAGTGGGCCCAGTGATACCTCTCCGTAACACGGAGTGACAAATCCCAGTCTCGATCCGTGTCAACCCAACAGACACTTTCGGAGATACCTGTAGTGCACCTTTATAGTCACCCAGTTACGTTGTGACGTTTGGTACACCCAAAGAACTTCTACGGTATCCGGGAGTTACACGATCTCATGGTCTAAGGAAGAGATACTTGACATTCGAAAAGCTCTAGCAAAACGAACTACACGATCTTGTGCTATGCTTAGGATTGGGTCTTGTCCATCACGTCATTCTCCTAATGACGTGATCCCGTTGTCAATGACATCTAATATCCATAGTCAGGAAACCATGACTATCTGTTGACCAACGAGCTAGTCAACTAGAGGCTTACTAGGGACATATTGTGGTCTATGTATTCACACGTGTATTATGATTTACGGATAATACAATTATAGCATGAATAAAAGACAATTATCATGAACAAGGAAATATAATAATAATCCATTGATTATTGCCTCTAGGGCATATTTCCAACAAGTCTATCCTCCCGCACGCTTAGCCCATTCCCGGGCAATCAGGTCCAAGAAACTTTCGCGTTCAAAGCAGGCCATCTCGAAAGAAAAGGTATTTTTGTTTCCAACGTGGCTCGGCTCCCCTGAGTCGACGAACAACGGAGTATGATCGGAAATTCCACGCGAGAGGGCTTGTACCGTTACAAGAGGGTACTTCTGTTCCCACTCAACGCTCGCGAGAACTCGATCAAGCTTCTCATATGTCGGATTTGGCATAGCATTAGCCCAGGTGAACTTTCTACTAGAAAGCTCGATCTCCCTCAGATCCAAACTTTCAATAATAGTATTGAACATAAACGATCACCTGCCGTCAAAGTTATCATTATTCTTCTCCTCTCTCCTTCTAATGATATTGAAGTCACCTCCAACTAAAATTGGAAGCTGCTCAGACCCACATATTCGAACGAGGTCCGCCAAAAACTCCGGTTTAAGCTCGGGCTGTGCAGCACCGTATACCGCCACCAAACCCCAGTTAAAACCATCGGCTTTAGACCTGAATCGAAACTTAACCGCGAAGTCACCCATCACTACACTTCGGACTTCCAACGAATCGCATCTCACACCAAGTAAGATCCCACCCGATCTTCCTCTCGGAGGAAGGCAATGCCAGTCGAACTCAACACCTCCGACCAGAGAGGCAAGAAACTGAGGCGCAATGTTTTCACGACCAGTTTCCGAAAGAGCAACAAAGTCTAACCGATGCTCCAACGATGCCTCAGCAAGGAACCTTCTTTTAGCCAAGTCCTTCAGACCTCTGCTATTCCAAAAGATTCCTTTCATATTTCATCATGAAATTTTTTGGCAGTCCGAATCCTAGCACTCCTACGAACCGCAGAGTCAGGGTAAATCTTTTGTTTCCACTTGCGCCTAGGTTTACTAGGTTCTTCCACCCGGTCCTCATAACCGGGCTCAGAAGCACAAGCAACTGTATGGTTGAGGGGAACATCCTCCTCCTCACACTCATGGTCAGATGGTGCTAGATCCGCACACATATTATCAAGCACTCGGACCCCCAATGCATCAATCTCATTATCATTCATGGGTTTCACCGCAGCCAGATTACGAATAGTCTCTAATGCTCGTTCCGCCTCCAAATCTAGAAGACCATTAACCGACTTGGAAATTTCACTATCATTTGCCCCTAGCGAAACAACTAATTGGTTTGCATTATGTATAATTTCCTCATTAGAAAAATACAATAAAGAATTGGAAATATTGACAGACATACCAGTAGTAATCTCAGCATCCCGAAGCTTGGCCGCCCTCATAGCGCACCTCAGCTGTATGTCATCCACCTCCGGGTTGTCCTGGAACCGAGAGCTCATCCGAAGCCCCGCCGAGGCCGAATCGGGGATCCCACCAAATGAAACCACCTCCTCCCGCGTAAAGCCTCGTGCTGCAACGTCAACCAAGCATACCTGATGAGGCGACGGAGGGCTCACATGCCCCACAGACAGGCCGCCCGAGGGGGGGGGGGGGGATAGCACGGGCGCCGCGGCCCAGGCTCCCCTCCCGCCCTGGCTGTGAGACCTGAAGTCGATGGTCTGACTGGCGAAGAAGGAGGGGGAGTAGAGGCAACCTGCCCCATACCCGTCCCCAGCCGCACCGAAGAGGCGGCCACAGAGATGTAGATGCACTGAGATGTGCACAGTGGTGCATGCATGTGTCATTCCCGCAGGGTTGGCTTCTCGTGTCGGTAACATACGCGCACGTGATCGATCGACCGAGCTGTTGCTTCAGTGTGTTGGTGAAGCACCAACAGTTTTGATCAGCTAGTTTATATTTACAAATATACTATATTGATAATGATATGAGGACGCGTGGCCGGACATGTGGCCAGGGAGGGGAGGGGAGGCTTGTGCGTGTTGCAACGTCTCATGTCGTTGTCGTGCCAGGTGCTGCGCTGCTAGCTAGCTGCATGCGCGCGCGCACGGCGGCGGCAAACCCGTGTGACGAAGTATCGCCACGTACCCAACATCGGATTATTCCCACGCAACTCTGCATATTGATCCGCTACACTCCAATGCTGAGTAGGAAATGATGAGTGTATGCGCATGTATATGAGCGCTTGTGTCTGTATTGATGTTCAAAAAAAATATTGAATAGGAAATGCTGTGTATTAAGAAATGTGCACTCTACAATTGCCAGATGGATTTGTCAGTCGCTTATAAAAATCAATCGGAAAAACCGGCCATATGTGATGGCAATGCAACATGCAAGCATGCATATCCATGAAGCGTGCTAGCTGGGAGAGAAGACGAACGCGTCCAGATCATGAACAGCTCAAAACGATGACCTCTCTACAGTGAGCGTGAGTTCTACTCATGCTTCTATGTATCACTAGCTAGCCCCGTCCAGTACTACAGTTGCAAATCTGCGTGGATAGTGTCTCGACCATGCGCGCATGAAGACGTAGGTACGTAGGCAATCAATCAGGACGTACCGAACGTCGTTCGGACGAAGATCTGGGATGATTGCATTTATTGCCGTCGATCTATTGTCAATAAATCCCACGCACTAGCCACCAAATCGATCCTTATTTCATCAAGCATGTGTGCATGGTACATTCATGCATGCATGCGTGCCAGGGTCGACCGGAACGTCATATTCTCCGCTGCCGACATAGCTGCATGCCAGTAGTATGCTACAGTAATCATGAAACCTTGGAGTATGATCGGTCATTCGAGCACCACGTACGTAGGTCCATACTGCTGTGTTGTGCCTTGCCGTGAAACGTTACAGGCGTACCATGTGGTCATGGTGATGTGGACGACACTGTTGCCGTATACATGCATCTATACTACCAGCTAGCTGCAGATCAGAAGAAACAAAAAAGTCTAGATTAATTATTGGGGCTTGGTTGACACGTGTTGAGTTATTAGGGAGCCATTTTGTTTTACGGGAAAAAAAGACGGGAAAGTAGTTGGCATTCTAAGAAAAAAGCTTTCCCCGCTTTATATTATAAAACAACGAACCAAGCATCCAACATAACAGTACAGAGTACAATCAAGTCAAAATCGCGCTGGGGGCACATCAAGACAAGCCCCAAACAAAGCTAAAAAGAAGCTAATCCGTCTCGGGAGGTGGTGGTGGTGGCGGCGGAGGAGGCGCAAATGCCGACGCCGAAGAACGAAGACCAACTATGATGAAGTCGATGGCGTCCCGGTCTCTCCGCTTGCTAAGCGGTCTCCAAAGCTATAAGAAGCCACACATTTTGTAGATCGCATCAGTCACACGGCAAGGAATCACGCGTTCAATGACTAGTTTATTACGGTTACACCAGAGGGTCCACGCTAGGGTACCCAAAGCCACCCACATGGGGGGGGGGGCTAGGACCAGGGAGCCTAAGAACCTTCCCAAATAAGTCTAGGAGGTTGTCGTGGCACCAATTGCCACCAACCACCTCCCGGAAGCAGCTCCATAGGAACTGTGCCGCAGGGCACCGGAAGAAGATGTGGTTGCAATCTTCCCGTACCAAACAAATGGGGCAGAGGCCATCCCCAGGGCCAGTACGTTTGCGGACCTCCGTACCCGAAGGTAGGCGGCCACGAACCCATTGCCATAGGAATATGCGGATTTTCAAGGGGAGTTTGATTTCCCAAAGCACCGATAGTTCCACCGGGCCAGGCGTGGGGATAATCGCCTGATATAAGGATCTAGTCGAGAATCTGCCACTTGACTCGAGATGCCAAGATAGCGAACCAGATTCCAGGGAGGGAGGGTGGAGGGCAATACACGCAAGCAATTCATCCCATTGTGCAAGTTCCACCATCCCGAAGGTAAGGCGGAAGGCAATAGCGCCCAGGTCAGCTAAGGCCACAGCCACAGAGTGCTGTGGGCGGACGCATATCGCGAACAGCGCATGAAAGCGCTCCGCAAAGGGACGGGACCCTTCCCATCAATCTAGCCAGAACAGGGTGCCGGATCCGCTACCTACTTTAATGGAGGTCCCAATGCGCAAAACCGGCATCAGACGGATCACCGATTGCCAGAATTGGGACCCACCAGTCCTAGGAGAGAATGCCAGTGGCTGCCCGCGAAGGTACTTCGCGTGGATAATCTCAAGCCACAGGCCGCCCTCAGCTGTCTGAATCCGCCAAAGCCATTTGAAGAGGAGGGCAATAATCATCCGCTTGGACGAAATAACCCCAAGGCCTCCTTGGTCTTTAACTTTACATATCTCTGACCACTTTACCATGTGGTATTTCTGTTTATTGTTTTCTCTGGCCCAGAAAAATCTGAAGAGGAGTTTGGTGACCGAAGGGATTCCGTGAAGGTAGTTGGCATTTTGCTCGAAGACTATGGCTCGATCAACACGAAAAATAGGAGATGCCTCCTTTCCTCTTGACAAACGAAAAAGATCAACTCCAGAAAACTCCAAGCTAGTAGGTGAATTAACCAAGCCACGCACGGGCATCACATCCCTGTCACGCGTCTAACCACGCCTACTTAGCCAGAGTCCCTGACGATCTAAACACGGCGATTAAACTAGCATTTCCGTCCGTAAACTAAACATATGCTAGTACTAGCCACATTTGATCCATGCCTGCCGCTTTGATCCCATCAGCGATAGCATCAGCACCCTACCAATCCGCTCCAAGCAAGTCATTGACCTGATCGTCGTCGATGTAAACGACGTTTGTGATTACCCAAGTTAATTAGGCGCGCACGATCGATCCTGAGGTTGATGCCTTGTTCTGCCTACCCGCGCGTCCTTTTCACAGCCAATTTATCCGTCGATCGTTCTGGGTCATGAGGCCATGGCATGTGGCGGCCGGCCGGGCTATCCGTACTGCGGCGCCGCCGCACGGGCGCTTTCGGCGGGATGGCAGTGCCACGGCGGTGCCCGGAGATTACCGCCGAGCACGCGCGCGTTGAATTTACCCTCTTTCACCTGCTAACAAGGACGGTCGACTATTAAACAAGCGGAACCGTGAAATGATCATGCATGTGAGCAAATTGGCATGAGGTTCTTGGATCCTCGTTACTTGATCCTCATTAGATTAACGTCGCTGTTATTGGGGCTCTGTCTTCAGACGATCATTTGGCCAAGTGATGAGATATTTGCAAAAAAAAAGGACAAGAGATGAGATAAGAATATGGAGTGAGTAGAGTATTTGATGCTCACCCTTTGTGACCTGTCGGAAAAAGTCTGAATCTCCCATCACGAGCCGCAGGATTCAGAGGAGATTACATACTTGTTCCCGCTCGATGTGTACGTACGTAGGTCACCTAACCCTTTGACTCGACGCATTCTTACATCAAGAATATGTCCGAATAATTTTTTCTCGAAAAGGAGGAGGACCCCGGGCTCTGCATCTGGACGATGCATGCAACCACTTTATTAACTATTCACACAATATCTTACAAAGTCATACAACAGTAAGACTAAAACCACCGTCTAGGCGACATCTTTCGCTACTCCTATCCAGTTGATGAAGGGATGCTGATAGTCTGGGCCTAATAACAAATAGACCTCGCAGCCAAACCAAACATCTAAGACCTGAGGTCCCAATCAAGACGCCTGCCAGGTATGGGGCACCCACCAGTCCGGCGCACTCCTCAACCAGGACGCCTGCCGGGTATGAGGCCGCCGCAGCCACCTGCCACCAATCCATCTTTAGTACTGTACTGCTGCATCAACCTTGCCCAGTCTAGCTGCTGTCGACGCTACCACGACACCAGACAGCGCCACCATCCTACGCTCGTCCATCATCACATGCCCATCGGCGAGACCCCGCTGCTCCATGCCGCTGAGACCCGCCGTTGTCGATGTGTCCGATGCCACACCGCTCCTCCTCTTGTCCCCTCCAGCCAGCACTTGGTCCAAAACGATGCCCCGAGGAGGGAGAACGACATTGAAACGTTTTCATCGTCTGATCCGGTAGACCCAGATCTAGGGTTTCCCCCGGAACCTCCCGATCAGGTTGACGTGACCTGCAACGACGATGCGTCGAGAAGGAAACGACTTCAGAGATGCCGCCATCGTCCACCAAGACTGCAGTCAGGCGTGATTTTCACCGGAAGCCATGTCGTCTTGATCTTGTGGCTCGCTAGAACCACGTGGAGTTTCGCCATGAGCACGTATGACGTCGCTGGTACTCCGGCAGAGATCCTCTATACCCTCATCGGTCCCTCCACGCACCATCGTCCGGCCAAGACCACGCCGCGGCGGATCTGGATGGAACGCCAGATCCGCGGCCGCCGCAACCCATCTTCAGGCAGAGCCATCCACCGGTTCATCCATAGAGTGCTGCCACCATCCATGCACGAAGGGAAGCCCATCGTCGTCCTGGACCGTTGGCCGCCGCCGCACAGGCTAGGGCGCCGCCCTGCCTGCTACCCACGGGCGCACCACAAGAAACGCCCCTGCCGCCTCAAGGGGATCCCGCTGCAGATCCGCCCGCCCTAGCGCCTTGGCACCGGACCCGCCGCCACCGCGGACCTCGCCGGCGGCGCTTGTTTTTTGGCCCCCTGGCGTCGCCCAGGGAGGCGACGTATGGGGGATAATGCTGGTTGCTCTATCTTACTCCCAAGTAACCACTTTGACAAAAGGAAGAGAGAGAGGGAGAGAGAGCGAGCGAGAGAGAGAAATCGAGTGAATAGCAAAAAACTACCACATTACGGGCTATCGTTCCGAAAAACTACCGCTTTTTTAATTATTCCAAAAACTACCACAAAAATGGCTGGCTGTCCCAAAAAACCCAAGTGGCCGAATAGTTAAGTTTTAACTGGGGTTATGACATGTGGGGCCTGCCCGTCAGGGTTTTGTTAGCCACAGTGCTCACGGCGCGCGGGTGACGGCCGTTAGGGCGCACGGGCCGTCCCGACCAGGTCAAGACGGATCCGACCCGCCCTCACACTGTATTCCTCTCTCTCGCGCGCGCCTCCCTCTCCGATGGCGTCGACGGGGGCGAAACCAGGCGATGGCGGCCATTCAACGGGTGGAGGTGGAAGGGGGGATGGAGGCGGGGAGTTCTTAGAGGTTGATAACTGGCTGGGGAGTGGTAGCTTCGCAACCCAGCCGGCGGCGCCGCCGTCGCCGCAGCGGACACCACAGGCTGCAACTCTGATGCAGGCTCCTACGCCACAGGCTACACCGTCGCCGCCTGATCATTGTCAGTTCTCGCTTGAGTACAGAGCAGCGAGGTCTCTTGCTAGCGCTGTGTAGGAAGATCCGGCCAACTCCCAGCACTGGGCCTCTGCATTTAGACGGGTGGAGTAAGTTTTCCCCCTCTTATGAGCTCCTTCAACAGATTCTGCATTTCTGCTTGTTCATTTCAAACAACATAGCATACTTTAGTTAGTTTTTTGACCAAATCCTAGGTTGATGCTATTGTGATTCATCTTAGAACATGAACATGCACTGAATAAAAGTTGAGGAAACACTCTGTGGCATGTTTTGGATGCAACAGTATCACTTAGCACTAAAGGATTAGTTAGATTTAGTAGAAATGCATGGTGGATTCAGAGAAGCATTTGTTGGATTCAGATTCCTTACTGTACTTTATAGTTAGTGTGCACTGAATTTTGTAGCAAAAAACACTTAGTTAGTTGGGCTTTTCAAATAACATATTATATAATGCAGGCTGGATGATGAAATTTGGGAGGTTAGGCTGCATTTCCAGGGCAGAGATAACATGGAAAGGAGGTTTCTATTTCAGACATCACTTTTCTGAACTTGATAGCACTTACTGAGACTGAAGGCTATGGGTCAGATGACTACATGTACTGGGTAAAAGAACAAGGGATTGGACATGAAGGTTTATTGCTTATGGACAGTCAAGATGCAGTTGAAGAAATGATAGACCACTCAGATTTCACAGTGATCAATATCATTGTTTCAAGGCAAATGGAGATAGAGATGTTGAATGTAACAAGGCTCATAATGTTTGTGAAGAACAAATTCCAATAGGCAGTACAGTGGGGGGGGGGGGGGTCCTAGTTTTGTGTTAAGTCTGTCACAAGATGGAGTTGTCCACCCTCTTGAAGTTAATTTGAACACACAACAAAGCTGTAACTTGAACATTTCAGAAGCTCATGGTGGAGATGATGATGGACAGGCTGATGGTGAAGAGGATGATGATATTGACAAATCATCCTCAGACTTTGAGATTGATAGGGGTGACTATAGAGGGATAAAGATGTCTTACAATGCTTGGAAGAGAGCTGAAGAAAATATTAGAAATGAAGAAGAAAGAGATGTTGTAGAAGACAGACCATAGTTTGAAGGTGACAGTGATGTTTCAGAGTTTTGGAAGGAGGAGAAAGAGGCTGACAGTGGAGAGGAAATAGTTGTGGAAAAATGCAGGCCTGAGAAACTCAAGCCTGTGAGAAGAGCAGCAGCAAATCCAGGTCCAACTTCCAGAGCTCACAGTCAGCCAGAGATCCCAAAGTTTCAAGATTTTGTACCTAAAGCTGATGAGTATTGCTTCCCTGGTGATGTGGGCATTTCTGAGTCAGATGGAGAGACTCCAAGACTACCTTCTGGAAGGAAGAGAAGATTGAAGAAGAAGAAAAAGAGGACATGGTATGACCCAAAGGTACCTGATGCACATGAGCAGCTGTGCAAGGACCTTTGCTTCACCAATGTGTATGAGTTTAGAAAGGCTTTGAGAAATTTTCATTTTAGGACTTTGAGAAACTTTCAGTACCATAGGAATGAACCATCAAGGGTTATTGTTTGGTGCCCAGAGAGGAAGAATGGATGTGAATTTTTCATGAGTGCATCCAAAGTAGCCCATGAAGATACATTCACAATCAAGAAGTGCCACATGGATCATAGTTGTGGAGCTTGTGGAGAGAGTACAAAGGTTACTGTTGAATGGGCTACTAAAGCTGTGGAGGACACAGTTAAATCAAATGTAAAGGCTGATGTACAAACAGTTCTCAAACATACTAAGAAGAAGTTTAGGGTGCATGTACCTAGGAGTTTGGCATATAGGGCAAGACTGATGGATGTTGATGTTGTGCAAGGTGATCATAGAAAGCAATATCTGAGGTTGAGGGACTACCTACAATGTGTGCTTGACACAAACCCTGGAAGCAGGTGCATAGTGACAACTTTTGAGGATCCTTTGAACCCAGCCCCCACACCAAGTTTCAAGTACATGTTCTATTGCCTCCAGGCATCAAAAGATGGATTTCTTGCTGGTTGTAGGCCTTTCATAGGTACAAATCAGTGATGTAATCCTGTTTGAAATGTAAGCAAGTTATTCAATTTTGCCCTAACTATCTCTGTTTATGCAGGACCTGATGGTTGCTTCATCAAGTTATCCACAGGCCAGCAGATATTGGCAGCAACAGGGAGAGATGGGAACAACAATGTGTTCCTAATTGCTTTTGGGGTGGTTGACAAAGAGGATGGGCCTAGCTGGACCTGATTTCTAAACCAACTTAGAGTATGCATTGGCACCAGGAACCAGTTTGGGAACTACACCATCATGTCTGACAGGTAGAAGGTATTTTCTCTGAGTGTATTATTCTTATGCACATAGCAATGCTGCTATAGTTATCTCATTACTAGCTTATGTAATCAAACAACATGGCCTTCTTAAAGCAATTAATGAAGTATTTCCTCAATCCCCACAAAGATATTTCCTAAGACACATATATGCCAACTTCTAGTCAGTTGGCTTTAGAGCAGAAGAACTTAAGAAATGGGTTGACAAAGCGAGCTATCCCTTCATTGAACATGGTCACAAAGAAGGAATGGTAGGTTTGAAAGCAGCATGTGAACCAGCCTACATGTGGTTGAATGGCATCCCTAAGGAGTGTTGGGCTAGATATGCAATGGATCATGTGTGCAAGACTGACTTGGTAGTGAACAACCTTAGTGAGGTTTTCAACAAAATGATTCTAGATGTTAGGTCAAAACCAATTAAGACCATGTTTGAAGGGTTGAGGACCAAACTAATGGTTAAGTACCAGGACATCAGAGAGAAAACAGAGAGTTGTAGGTGGGAAATAACCCCACTTTACATGAAGAAGCTTGAAGAGAGCAAGAAGTGGGCTAAATACTGTGAAGCAAACATGGCTGGTCCCAACATCTGGCAAGTAACTAGTGGAGAGAACACATATTGTGTGAAGCTTGATGAAGGGAGCTGCTCTTGCAGGAGGTGGGACATGACTAGATCACCTTGCCACCATGCAATATCTTCAATGCAGAAGATAAAAGTTCACCCAGAAGATTATGTGCATCCATTCTTTAAGAAGCCAATGTATAAGGCTGCATACCAGCACATCATCTACCCTATCCCTGGTCCTGAATTCTGGCCCAACACCAACACACCAGACATAGAACCACCAGTTTTTAGGAAGAAGAAATGCAAGAAGCAGACATCTAGGAGAAAGGGTGAATTTGAGGTGCTAGCTCCAAAGGATACATCAAGGATGGGCACAATAACATGCAGTAACTGTGGTCTGCAAGGCCACAGGTGGACAATGTGTGGAGACAGACTTAAGGCCAAGTTTATGACAAGGAAAAACAACCACCAGGTAACTAAGCCAATTCAACAAGGAAAATCTACTACTTGTTTTTAATGCATACATCTTGTGAGCTGCAACTTGTTTTTAATTATAGGAAAACATGGCATCCTACCCAGCAACTTCAGCACCTGCCAGGCCACCTCCAGCTAGGGCCACATCATCAGGTCCAGCTACAGCTTCAGGTCCTACTCCAGCTTCAGGACCAGTTAGGGGCAGGAAACCAGCAACAGCTTCAACAAGGGCAACCACATCTGCTTCAACAAGGGCAACCACATCTACTGCAGTTTCAACAGGTGGATCAAGAAAGAGAAAGAACCCAGCACCTGCTTCACCACCAGCCAACAACACCAGGTCAAGTGCATCATCTCCAGCAAAGAACACCAGATCATTAAGAGTTGCAAGAGGTTTCAATGCTCCAAGGGAAGCATCAACATCAGATCAAGCTGATGTTGGTTCTAAGAGGAAGAGGAAGGCCCCAAGAATTTTTTTGCTTTGCATTTCACAGCCAGTGGCAACCATTGAATGTGTTGCACTCAACTCTGCTTTATGCCTTGAACTCTTCTTGTTAGGCATGCTTGCTATCTGTGTTATTTGCAGTGAACTCTGTTTTCATTTGAACAATTAAGTTATGTGGTATGTATTTGAACTGCTTGGAAAAATTAAGTTATGTGGTCTGTGTTTGAACTGCTTGGAACAATTAAGTTATCTGCTGTCAAGCTCTATTTTGTTATGTAGATCAAGTGATTTATTTTGTTGATAATTGATTGATATGATTAGGTTAATTTGGTCACTTTGGGGGGAAACTTGTTGACCAACCCCAAAGTGGCCAAATTTGGCCACTTTGGGTGGCTAGTTGTCGACCAACCCCAAAAGTGGCTAGTTGTCGACCAACCCCAAAGGTGCCAAATGTGGCCACTTTGGGTGGCTACTTGTCGACCAACCCCAAAAGTGGCTAGCTGTCGACCAACCCCAAAGTGGCCACATGGCCACTTTGGGGGGCAACTTGTCGACCAACCCTAAAGCCACCCACATTTGGCCACTTTGGCTGGCTACTTGTCGACCAACCCCAAAGTGGCCACATTTGACCACTTTGGGGGGCAACTTGTCGACCATCCCTAAAGCCACCCACATTTGACCACTTTGGGTGGCTACTTGTCGACCAACAACCCTAAAGTTGCTATCTAGGACCAAAACCTAACATATCAAAGCTAAAACATCAAGATTTGCCCATCTAGGCACCAAACCCTAAGAGATCAAACCTAAAACAACAACATTTGGCCATCTGACCAAACCATAACATATCTAACTTAAAACATCAAGATCACCAGATCAATTCATTCATACATACAAATATAGATAAAAGATTCGCTCATAAATTGCATCATAGATAGATTGATTCATCACATAGAAAGATCATTCAACATTTTTCTTTCACCAGCTTCATACATTGCATTGCATCATAGACAACTTGATTCATCACATACATAGCTCATTCAACATTGTTCTTACACCAACTTCAAACATCACATAAATAGAAAGACAGATCTAGGAACACAGAAACATAACAGCAGCATCATGGGTACAGAATCCTAGTCCATCCCCGCCTAGTGACCTGAAAAGGATGGAAATTTTCCCTCCTCCTTGCCCAGTAGATGATATCATCATCACTAGGGTTGGATCCAGGGGGAATGCCTCCAGGAACTGCTCTATGTCCTTGCAGTTGCGTGCTGCAAGGATCATCTCAGCAAGTTGCCTTCTCGCCCTCCTCCTTGCATTTCTGTGCCTGGCTTGCCTGGGCACCTCTTCTTCTCCATCTATGACCTCTCCAGGATCCATCTCTCCCTGGGATTCTAGGGTTTCTTTGGCGGCTGGGGGGTGGAGAAGGGTGGGGATGGGGGGATTGACCGCGGTTTCACCCAAGGGGCCGGCCACTAGTAGAAAAAGGGTCAAATGTGAAGCACATTAGTGTCGGTTTGATTTTGAGCCAGCACTAATGTGTCCATTAGTGCCAGTTTGATTTTGAGCCGGCACTAATGTGTCCATTAGTGCCGGTTCCAACGGCTAGCCGGCCGCTCTCATTAGTACCGGTTCGTGCCACGAACGAGTACTACAGAGAGTGGTGGCAGGATGTTGTCAGTTTGGGGCCCCTCCAGCACCTTTAGTACCGGTTCGTGGCACGAACCGGTACTAAAGGTCATCGTACATAAACCCTTCGTCCACCCGAGCTCACTCTATTCTTCCCCTTTCCCCTCTCCTCCTCTGTTCTTCCAATCTCTTCCTCGAGCTCATCACACATTTTGCCCAAAATTTGTCAAGATTTGAAGGCCCCCATCCATTGAAATGATCACAAAGGTTAGCAACTTTGTCCTTTCATCTCTCATTGCTAGATTAGCTCTTGCAATGCTTTGTATAGTGATTAATTTGTGAGTTTAGTAATTTGGGAGGAATTATATGTGCTATTATTTGATTTATATGCAATTTGAGGTCAAAAATAACACTTGGTTTGCATATGTAGGTGTGGTTTACTTAGTGCCTTCTAAATCTCCGTCGTAACCACCGTTGATCGCCCGCACCGTCCCGTTGCCGGCACCACCTTGTGGTGAGGCTCTTGTTCATGAATGTTTTACATTACCAAATTGATGTTTGTGTGATTTGGATATATAGTTACTCATATAATTATCTTACCCGTACGTTGTTTGTTATACATAGTGCCATGGTTTTGATATCTGTCCCCGTGGGCCCTCGACCTTGTTATGATTCAGATGTGGTATATTCTCTTTTAAATCTAGTTGTTGCATTTCGTGTTTATGAAAAATTATGCCCATCAAGTTGACATAGATATTTTTATCTAGGAGGTATGTGAACCGGAAATTCCAACCGACCCTATTGTCGAGAGGTTAAATTTAGTTGAAAGAGAAAACGAGTATTTGAAAGAAAAATTGAAAATTGTCGTCAGTTGCTATTGTCTGTAAGTGATTTCTTTCTGTAATTTAAGTCTCAAGCTAGCTGTAGTGATCATTTTGATCAATCATTACATGTAATTATCCTCACTATATATTCTTTTCTGTGGTATTATATGCAGGATGAAGATGTATGAAATGAAAAAAATCTGGATGCTATGGCATTGGGTTCATTGACCCAAATACCATTAATGAGTACACATGGAATCTTCCAACTTCTCGAGTAAGTTTAGATGAAAGCATGCTAGAGTTCTTCAAGCGCCTCAATATCAATTAAGATATACTACTTCCTCACAACTTCCTGTGAGTCACACTGTCTTGTACTACAAATTCTGTTTTTGCTTACTAGCTAGCTAGATATTAATAATTAAGTGTATAGGGTTTACGATAGTTGATTAGTGTTATGCACATGCCCGCTTAATTAAGACTTGCAAATGTGTGCGCATGCAGTTTTCACTGGATCTTATTAGACATTAAAGTTGACAAAGGAACAGTTGAAGTACTGGACTCACTACTTAAAGAAGAAAGTGACTACACCATCATGAAGGGGATAGTCAACAGGTAATTTCAATCATTATTAACTATATCTCGGCCTATTTAGTTCGTCATTTCCTGATATGAACTATTTAACAACCCCTTTATTAATTTTCTTTGCCGGCGGGAAGGGCTTGGGCAAAGTTCATCAAGGTGACTCCAGGCAAATGGGCAAAAAAGTTGTTTTGGTATCGACCA
Organism: Triticum aestivum; assembly: GCF_018294505.1. Taxonomy (NCBI): domain Eukaryota; kingdom Viridiplantae; phylum Streptophyta; class Magnoliopsida; order Poales; family Poaceae; genus Triticum; species Triticum aestivum. Next base: position 89,935,353 of record NC_057798.1, read on the forward strand.
AAGGTAAGTAATTAAGTAGTACTAGCTAGCTAGCTAGCTACCATCTCTTTCATTCTTGTTTCAATACCATTAATTAATTATCACGCTTGATTAATCATTATCTGATTCAATTCCATTCTCGTAAAGGCCCTGAAGCAGACGCAGGGGAATGATCTGTGTGCATTCTACGTTTGCGAGAACATTCACATGATGGCGTCCGAAAGGAGCAGATCTCAAAGACAAGACCGGGTACGTTTGTCAAAACACTATTCACACCATTATCGATATCTAGTCACGCAACTAATACACATGCATATTGATCTCCTTCTTAACAGTTCAGAGAGGTGCGGGAGCAGCTCCTACCAGCGGACCGCATACTAGCACTTCAAGAGGAAATATCGGGATTTTTGCTCGACCAGGTCATAGATCCCAAAGGAGAATACTATTACCCGCTACCGCCCCCATGAACCACTTGTCATCATGCTCCGAAGGCACCAAGGTAACATGTAGGAGAAATTGTATATATATATATACACACATGTGTATGTGTGAATAATTAATGGTGTTGGTCGTGAGACATTTGATGATATATATATATATATATATATATATATATGAGGTTATATGTACGAGAAAATCTATTTATATATATGCATAACATGTACAATTTGTAGTATCGTAAAATACCAGCAAGCAAAAAAGAATTAAATGGAAAACACGAAATTAATGGAAAATAAAAAATAAAACCAAACCCCCCGCCCCAAACATTTAGTACCGGTTGGTGTTATCAACCGGTACTAATGGTCTACCAGCACCCGGGCCTGGCTCGTGCCACGTGGTGGCACTTTAGCACCGGTTCATGCCGAACCGGTAGTAAAGGGTGGGGGGGGGCTTTAGTCTCCACTTTTTAGTGCCAGTTGTAGAATCGGCACTAAAGGCCCTTACGAACCGGCGCTAAAGCCCGGTTCTGCACTAGTGGGCTTTATAGACTACTAACGGTTGGTGGTAGGTAGGTGGAGTAATAAAACAGCCTAGTGTAGGCCCACAATGTGTACATAATGGTTTTAGGCCCAAAAATATACTAGTTCAGCATTGCTAGTTTCAGGAAAACAACCTAAAGAAATAAAACAGTTCTTCACTTCATTACTTAAGATAGATAGGTTCTTAATAGTACAATAACATAAGCCAGACTTAGCAAAGGTTCTCCACCACTCTAGTTACCATAACTTAAACAGTTCATATAGGACTGCACAAAATATACTCCTACCATCATCTTGCAAGGCCTGTATATGTGTAGGCTACCTTACTTACTTAACCACCATTGTCCAAATCTTCAAGCCTCCAGTATGGCCTTGATTTTCTCAAGCTTTTCCTTGCTCCCATGGCCAGCATTCAGCAGATCAGCAACTACTTTCTCAAGCTCTGTCTTCTCTTGTGCAAGAAGATCCCTGTCCACCTTTATCTCTTTCATTGCCTTCCTGGTGTTGTGAATTATGTTTGCCCGGGCCTGAAGGATACACCTTTGTTCTTTTGCTAGCCTTAGCTTCTCCATCTTCATCTCCAGGTCTAGCTCTTCCTTCTGCTTCTCAAATTTCTCAGCATCCATTGCTTTTTGGTAGTAAATCTTGCCAACACCATCCTGCCAGTCAAACATCTTGCTAACATCGTCAACCATTTTATGATACTCAGTGCAAAGTTGATCATAGTCCTTCTTCAACTTGGCAACCTCATCCTCATATGCATGCTTGTCTTGAATCCTTCCAAGGTTTTGCTCATGGAACATTTTCCACAACTTGATGAGGCAGTTCTTAAGTACATCAGGCCAGGCGGGATCAACCCACTGAACTACACCACAATTCACACCTCCCTGTAGTTTGATCAGAGAACATATACTTCAGAAAATGCACAAATTCAGTTCTAACTTCAATTCAGAAAGAGGATCGGTACACAAGGAGGACATGTAACCATAAATTCAGTACTAAATTCAGTTCAAACAGAGTTAATGTACAAACTCAGTAACCACTAGGCATAACTGAATCCACTAGGCATAACTGAATCCACTAGGCATAACTAAATCTACACATTAACTGAATCCACTAGGCATAACTGAATCCAGCCAGCATACTCAATTACACACCTGAACAGGGCATCCATAGAACCTCCTCTCAGTGTTAGCACCTTCAGAAGCAACACACTTCCTAGGATTCATATCATGCAGAGTACACTTGGCAACTTCCTCCATGGGAGCACCACACCAGAGTGGCTCAGGGATGGTGTCAGGTGTGTCCTACATGCAGTAAAAGGTAGATCATAACCAATGCATCAACTAGTTCAACTTGAGTCAAGCTTTACCTTGCTCAAGGTCAGATCAGATTTACAAGGTAGATCAGATCAGACATCACAGTGCCATCCATACCCTAGATCAAAACTAATAGATAACAAAACCAAACAAATCCATCCATACAAATATGCAGCTAATCAACCCTCATTCCCAAATCGATTCAACTCTAACCCTAACCCTAGATAATGACAGAGAGGAGGAGGATGAGGCTTACAAAGTACTCCATGTCCATCAGGTTGCCCCCCATGATGTCGTCGTCGGAGCTCTTATCCCCATCATTCCAAGAAGGCATCCTGGCCGGCGACGAGGAACTGAGGTGGTCGGCGACGATGGCGAGCTCGGCCAGGGGAAACAGAGCGATGGGGGAGAGTGAGAGTGAGTGAGCGCGAGGGAGATAGAGTAAGAGCTGGATCCGTTTTTACCTGGTCGGGACGGCCCGTGCGCCCTAACGGCCGTCACCCGCGCGCCGTGAGCACTGTGGCCGACAAAACCCTGACGGGCGGGCCCCACATGTCATAACCCCAGTTAAAACTTAACCGTTCGGTCACTTGGTTTTTTTTGGAACAGCCAGCCACTTTTGTGGTAGTTTTTTGAAAAATTAAAAAAAGAGGTAGTTTTTCGGAACGATAGCCCGTAACGTGGTAGTTTTTTTCTATTCACTCGAGAGAAATCTGATCAGAAGAGCCAAAATCATACCGAGTGCTAAAAAAACTGAATTCTAGTTATTGACATAGTGAAAAGGACACGCTGAATAAATATCGGAAGGCAGATCGAATCAAGTAGACTATTATCATTGATCTGTTAAAGTCTCTGAAAATATATATCGAGTCCGTTGATGCCATTGGTTGGGTCGGTTGCAACGGAGCCGAGCGATGGACTAGCAAGTTGCCGGCCGGTCGCGTTAGCCTGCCGTTGTCCCCTTTGCCGCCATGCGTGCTCGCTCTCCCTTCCGACGTCTCGCTCGTGGACTGCAAGCACTCTGTCCACACCGCACTCTCGAAACCCAGCCTGCCACTTTTGCTCGCTCATTTCCGTCTGCAGAAAACGGCTTCATCCTCTGCTGCAACAGCACAATGCCCAAAAAACGGCTTCATCCACTTGGCTAGCTAGGTAGCTAGGACGGCGCCTCCCAGCTACTAAAATTGACACAGAAATGCGGTTTGGCTTGTTATTACACGTAAATTTCCCGTATCGTTCCGTTTCTTGCCCAATAAGGCTACGTTGAGTACGTCCTCAAATCCAATCTACCACAGCCGGACAGATAGCGATGGGCGCGCGGCGCTGCTGTCGCCACGGGAGAGGCGACGGTGGTAAGTGCCAAGGTCGGCGCGCGGTACCGACACCGCAGCCAGTCGAAGTGGGCCGGAGGCCGCGTGCGTTCCAAATGGCAATGGCCGGTGCCTGCACAGCCTTGCCCTTGGCCACGACACTTGCCCAATAGCCGTCCACCACGTCTTGAAATGTAACCAACGGACACACAACGGCAAATCATAAACATCATGACGCAGCAGGAGTGTAGTTTAGATTTTTTTGAGGTGCAGGAGTGTAGTTTAGATGGTTACATTGATTGTCATGAAATTAATACACCATGTTTAAGTGATATAATTATCACTGGTGCTTGCATTCTCTAGATTTATTTAAAGTTTTTCGGCGATATTCGTTCAGTGCGTTCATATGGATGAATGTGTATGCATGTATATGAGAATATGCGCCTGAAAAAAAAAGCGGGACCATCCCACTTGTATTTTTTCTATAAACAAGTTAATTAGAGAAAATAACCACATTGAAAGCTCTGTAGAAAACCAGCACTTTACATTTTTGTTGCAAATACACCATTGTCCACGGTAATCTTGTTTGATCACTTTTTCGACAAGTGGGGCCCAAAATCTGGTGGCGAGGGGTTAACGGCTCAGTCGGACGGCGTTAAATGTTAGTTGGTCAAAACGACCCGATCGGCTTGCGCGAGACCGGCTGCACCCTCTCTCTCTCGCTCACTCTGTTCTCTCTCTCTCTCTCTCCCATGCTCTCTCTGTTTTGCTCTGCTGCCGCCGCTTGCCCGCCGCTATGGTTTTCTGGAACGATGGTGTGACGAGCGAGGACTCTCTCCAGTACGTCTTCTCCTGAGATGATGCCCCGAAGGTCAGAGAATTTCAGTTTGTACCATTCTAGATTTTTTATATGGGAACTGATTTTAGGCTCGATTTGGGAAATTTGCTGAGGTTGGTTTGAATAGATTGCTTTTGTTTGCGCCTTTACCTCCCAATTATAATAGATGACCGCAATTTCTGCGGCATTGACGACGGTCCGATGGTGATGCATGACAACGGCAAGCCGGCGGAGAGATGTGTTGCTTTCGAAGGGATCAACATAGGGAGTTTGCTTATTGCATTTGCTGAGCATTTGTAGTTGCTACTTTTGTAGGAGTTGTTTGATTTCCCCGAAGAAGAATGGTGATGTAGCACAACAGCTGAAAGTGTTTACCTCAGTTAAGAACCAATGTTTAATTGGAACCAGTAGGCATCTACAAGCTAGCAAGGTAATAGCGCATGCTCAAAAAAATGTTAACACCCAACTTGGAAAGGGGTTGTCAATCCCCTCATCTTGCTAGTTGCAAGGTTAAAACGAAACAATGATAGATAGTGATATGGCAAAAAAGGTAAAAGTAAGAAACACAATGTTTTCTACCACTATTTCTACTGTTTTAAAGGTATACTTCACATTTTGATGCAATATTCTAATGCCTTTTATATCTTAAATTGCAAGTTCCATCACAAGAGCGAGATTACTGACAGCTGGAATTCTGGACCTCAAAGAGCTACAAAAGAGATAGCTTTTCTCCGGAGCTCCAAATGACTTGAAAACTTATGAAGATTTATTTTGAAATATATAAATAATACTGGAAGAAAAATCTACTGGAGAGGACCCATTTGGGACCCATAACACATGTGGCGCCCCGAGGGCACACCATGTGGGCTTGTGGGTCTCACAGTAGGCGTCCAAGGTCCATCTTCTTCTTTGTGAAGCCATTTGCCGAAAAACAAATCAGAAGAAGACTTTCAGGACAAAGCGCCGCCGTCTCGAGGCGGAACCTAGAGAGCACTTTTGCTCTCCAGTGGAGCGATTTCGCCGGGATACTTTCCTCCGGGAGGGGGAAATCGAAGCCGTCGTCACCACCAACGATCATCTCATTGTGGGGAGACTCATCTCCATCAGAATCTTCACCATCACCATCTAATCTCCAAACCCTAGTTCATCTCTTGTAATCAATCTTTGTCTCGAAACCTTAGATTGGTACCTTTGGGGTTGTTAGTAGTGTTGATTACATCTTGTAGTTGATGCTAGTTGTTTACTTGGTGGAAGATTATATGTTCAGATTATTAATTATATGTTATTCTCCTCTGACCATGAACAAGAATATGATTTGTGTGTAGTTCCTTTTATTCTTGAGGATGCAAGAGAAGTCTAATTATAAGTAATCATGTGAAGTTGGGTTTTGTTTAATGTTTTGATGATGTGCTATGTTGTTCTTTCTCTAGTGGTGTCGCGTGAATGTCCACTACTTGGCGCATTATCATACTTGGGCCTAGGGGAAGGCATTGTGGGATTAGTCAGTAGATGATGGGTTGCGAGCATGACAGAAGGTTAAACACTATTTTATGCGCTATTTCATAAGCGGCTGATTTGGATCCATGTGTTTCATGCTATGGTTAGATTTATCTTAATTCTTCTACTATAGTTGTGGATGCTTGCGAGAGGGGGTAATCATAAGTAGGTTTTTTGTTCAAGTAAGAACAATATCTTAGCACTGGTCCACCCACATAATAATTTTTCAGAGCAGTGAATACAAGTTAATGAATCTTGATGAAATTAACTAGATAAAGTTCACATGTGTCATCGAGAACGCTTCGCTCACTATAAGAAATACTTCCGGCTTCTCCGTTGCAATAAAAAGGATTGGGTTACCTTCCTGCACCTTGTTACATTTGGTAATTATTACTTGCTAAAAATTATATTGCTATCAAACTATCTGTCACAACTACTTTACAACATTTGTAGAGAATATCTTGCTGAAAACTGCTTGTTGATTCCTTCTGCTCCTCATTGGGTTGAACACTCCTACTTATCAAAAGGACTACAGTTGGTCTCCTATACTTGTGGGTCGTCAAGTATTAATGGAGAATGGGCCTAGGCGCCACAGGTTCACTAGTGACTTTTCTCTCGAAAGCAGGTAGTGCATGGTAAACAAATTACTGTTGGGCAATTGATAGATACCTAACATTCATAACTATAATCATTCATGGCGTAATCTCGTATATGCATCATGTCCGTGGCGAGTAGACAATAATCCAATTGCTTCTACTACTATTACTCCACCTCAAGGCCGCTATACAATATGCATTCCAAAATATCAATTTTAGTGAAAACAAACTAAAGCAATAAGAAAAATGGCATGATGTAGACAGAAAGAAACCTAGAGATAATATCAATCTCAGTCGTATTATCCTTAGTAGCAACAACACATCACGTGCATTTGCCCCCTTTTGCCACTGGGCAAGAGCACCATGAGGTTGAATCCACTACTATGCACCACTCCCTCTAAAGAACAAATTATCTATCTTGTCCAGAGAAGACAAATAACTCAGAAAGCATACATAGCTATTCAATCACACAACAAAGAAACTTCAAAAGATTCAATTATATTCAATGAACAATCTGCTGACAAATTCACAAATCATCGAATCCCAGCAAATACACCACAACAATTAAAGCGGGTTGATTGTGTAGAGGAGATCAATGTATTGAAGATCCAAAAGAGAGACAGGGAGAAGAAGCCATCTAGCTACCACTGTGGACCCGTAGGTCCTAAAATAACTACTCACACATCACCATGGAGGCAACAAGGTTGATGAAGAGGCTTCCCGTGGTGTCTTCCCACTCCGACAGAGCACCGGAACATGGCTCCAGATGGGATCGCTTCAGAAGAAAGGCTCGCGGTGGAATTTTTTTTTCGGGCTTGCTTCCGAGGGTTTCAAAATTTATGTGAATTTATAGGCCCCAAATTAGGTCAAACAGAGGCTTAGGCGGCCCACATGGGCAGGTGGTGCAACCACCCCCTGGCTGCACCACCAGGCCATATGGCTGCATTCTAGGTCCCCTCGACCTCTCCTGAAGCTTCTAGGGTCCTTCGTTGGCTAGAATTTTTTTCAATATTTGGCATCATATTTGGACCTTCGTAGATATGGATTTTCTGCGAAACCAGAAATAAGCAAAAACCAGGAGCTTGCTTTGGACACTAAATTAATAAGTTAGTCAAGAAAAATAATATAAAAGACATAAAAGTGATAATATAATAGTATACACAAATATAGATATGTTGGAGATGTATCAATGGTACTGACCTGTCTTTTATAATAAGTTTCCAAATTGTTCTAGGTTTCACTATTTATGTGTTGTCCATTGCAATTCTTTTGTTGAGCATGAATCTAATGGTGATGTGGTGATGTGATAGTAGATCATGATAAAAAAATTGTAGTGGTCTCAACTCTGATTATGTATGTCATTTAGTTTTTGGCCCTTTAATTTTAGGAACTAGAGGCGAATCATTCTATTTTTGTGTTGTCCATTCAATTTCTAAATTGTGCTATTCCTTAATTTTGCAAAGGGTACTGAACATGTATAGTAGACACTGATTAATGTTGACAAGGAAGAAATTTAAATTTTTTAACCATCGGATAAAATTTGATGATCGCATACATGTATAGCATTATCTTCTTCGGTGTTGTTCTGTACCCACAGGTTTCTGAATTGCTGTGTGCGAGGAAACACTTGGTTTTGGTTGAATATTGTGCTAATTACTTCACAAAATTCAGATGACCATTCCTTTTCCGTACTAGCAATCTACAGTAGGATGCATTAAAGATATGGGATAATAATTCAGCTCAAGAAAAGGCAGCTAGGGCATGGATAGGCGAAGAAATGTCCAGGAAGCTGGATAGGTTGCAACTGTATCTAGTTTACAGATATGGCATGATTTGCTGAATTAATTACACATTATTTTTTTCCAGATACACTCTTGTGACTTGTGATAGGACCAACCACGGCAGCATACGCGTTCACCAACGCCTGACATACTAAGCATTTAGCGCCTCCGCAGCGTCATAGCCGGATTTTTCCGTAGCGCCCATCACACCTCAATTAAATTGATCACTCAAGATTTAGGGCATTTCACGTGAAATTGAGATCGTTCATAAGAATACGTGTATATGCATTTAATTTAAGATGCATTTAATGCACTCAAGATTTAGTCTTTGCATACATAAATACGTGTATATCCTGGCCGATCCAAGCACCATACGCGTCAAGATTAAGATCGTTGATAACATACTAGTGCTTAGTGGCTAAGTATTTGTTTGCATTTTTTCCCTGAGTAACAGACAGAACTATTACTCCCTCGGTCGCATAATATAAAATCGTTTTTTAAGCTAGTTATAGGACGGAGGGACTTATTATTGATAAACTTATATCAACGGCAGACTTTTCTGTAAGGTAAACTCGGGACAACCGTAAATCGGATGCGGACTACTCGTGTAAGAGAAAACGGTCGCAGTTTCTCAAAGCATTTTCTCTGAGCAAAATGCAAGTGGAATATATGGTGGTACATACTGTTCTGCACTGTCAAACATTTGGATTTCTTCCCCTGGACAAAGTCAAATCAGTTTGTATTTTACTATACGAGTCTTCTACCTACCGTCTCCATTAGAAATTCGTCTCGTCAATGAACTCCGTGGATTCAACTACTAGGCCTGATTAGAGCAACTCCAAAGGAGACACTCATTTTGTCCGTTTGGGTCATCCGGACAGAAAAGATGGCCCAACGGGACAATCCAAACGGACATGGCGTCCGCCTGCTGTCCGTTTGTTGTCTGTCCGGACCCAAACTGGGCTTAAATTTGAGTCACAAATGGGTCAGCGCGGACAAACGCGGACGCTCTCGTCGCTCGCTCGTGTCCTCACTCGTGACCTCACGTGTCCGGCCTGGTCCCACGCATTAGCGACTCGCACTAGCAATTCAGCCTCCCACCACCACCGCCCGCTTGTCCCCCAGCTCCCGCGCCACCGCCCGCTCGTCCCCAGCTCCTGCGCCGCCGCACCAACCTCGTCCGCCGTTGCTCGGATCCGGCGCCGGCCAGCCAGATCCATCCGGTCCCGCGCGGATCCGCCGCCCCCACCGGTCTTCGCGCCTCCCCCGTCGTCCCCATCATCCTCTCACCGCGCCGTCGCCATGGACGCCTTCAGGGCATCGAGCAGGAGCTCGCCTGCCGCCACGCTCGGCCACCTTGACCTCCCCGGATCCGATTCCAAGCACCAGCAGCAGTGCCACGCTCGACCACAACAAGCCCAGGCGAGGCCGGAGCAAACAGGTCACACTGCAGTTCCTCGACACCGGGAAAAGGCAGCCGCCGCCGGCGAGCTTCGCTGATTTCGAGCTTCGCCGGGGTGGGCGCGCCGCCGCCGAGCTTCGCTGACGGTCAACTCTATCCACGGCGGTCAACTCAGTTCACTCGGCTGCTGCGTTTGTCCGCTCGAGGGCTGTGCATTGGGTGCATCCACAGTCCGTCTCTGTCCGCCCCATGTCCGCCTAGGCGGACAGATGACCCAAACGGACGACAAACGGACAAAATCCGTGTCCTTTTGGGTCTTTGCATTGGAGTTGCTCTTAGGCACTGCATAAAAATAGGGCATTTCACGTGCCATTTTGTGCGTTGTTCAGTACCCTTGGTGATTACACAGTGCTTATCCACTTATCATTAGCAGGTTAACACTTGGTGATTACACAGTGCTTATCCAGAAGTAGTGTCATTAGCAACCAAGGATTAAAAATTTAAAATCGCGGGAGCAAGAATTTAGCGGCAGGAAATGCTTCATCTCTGACGATTTCAGCGTTTTCTCCCGTGATTCACAATATCACTCAAATTGCGGGGCAGTTTCCGAACGGAGATAGCGCCGTGAATTGCGTCGGTTTCATCCGTGATTTAAAATGTTAGCTACCTATTTTTATTTATTTTTCGGGATATGTAGCAACCTATTAACACTTGAGGATTGCAGTTGTTATCCAGGATGTTCTCATGAGCGATTCATTCAGACATGCTTAGCCGCTTGGTAGCAGCATTAATTTACTGCCTTGGAATTACTACTAAAGCAATTAATTAATAGCCATCTGACGCTATATAAGCTCACCCCGCCCGATCTTCCAAACCCCAAACCGTTCAGACGAAATCACCTCTAACATCTCGATCTACCTCTTCCTCCTCCTCAGCTCTCGTTCCATCAGGTTCTTCCACAGCGTAGCAAGGCAATCTAGTAGATCCTCCATGTCGGACGTGACGGCGGTGATGGATCTGGAGGTGGAGGAGCCGCAGCTGGCGCTTCCACCGGGGTTCCGGTTCCACCCCACCGACGAGGAGGTGGTCACCCACTACCTCACCCGCAAGGTCCTCCGCGAATCCTTCTCCTGCCAAGTGATCACCGACGTCGACCTCAACAAGAACGAGCCGTGGGAGCTCCCGGGTGAGTGCAGCACCACTCCTCGATAAGAGCGTTCTCTTACATGATTTGCAGCGCGCTCATGGCCGGCATCTTCGTTTTTTGCAGGCCTCGCGAAGATGGGCGAGAAGGAGTGGTTCTTCTTCGTGCACAAGGGTCGGAAGTACCCGACGGGGACGCGCACCAACCGGGCGACGAAGAAGGGGTACTGGAAGGCGACGGGGAAGGACAAGGAGATCTTCCGCGGCAAGGGCCGGGACGCCGTCCTCGTCGGCATGAAGAAGACGCTCGTCTTCTACACCGGCCGCGCCCCCAGCGGCGGGAAGACGCCGTGGGTGATGCACGAGTACCGCCTCGAGGGCGAGCTGCCCCATCGCCTTCCCCGCACCGCCAAGGTACGGCAAGATTCGATTATCCCCGTCGCCCTGTCGATCGGTCGAGCCGCCGGAGCATCCGGAGATGCTGCTGGACTGGACCACGCGCTCACATGTGGCGCTCGCGATTTGTTTCTTGTTTCTTATTCTTCTCGTGTTGCTTTCTCAACTTGCCTGTTGCGTGCGTGCAGGACGATTGGGCTGTTTGCCGGGTGTTCAACAAAGACTTGGCGGCGAGGAATGCGCCCCAGATGGCGCCGGCGGCCGACGGTGGCATGGAGGACCCGCTCGCCTTCCTCGATGACTTGCTCATCGACACCGACCTGTTCGACGACGCGGACCTGCCGATGCTCATGGACTCTCCGTCTGGCGCTGACGACTTCGCCGGCGCTTCGAGCTCCACCTGCAGCGCGGCCCTGCCGCTTGAGCCGGACGCGGAGCTACCGGTGCTGCATCCGCAGCAGCAGCAGAGCCCCAACTACTTCTTCATGCCGGCGACGGCCAACGGCAATCTTGGCGGCGCCGAGTACTCACCCTACCAGGCTATGGGGGACCAGCAGGCCGCGATCCGCAGGTACTGCAAGCCGAAGGCGGAGGTAGCGTCTTCGTCGGCGCTGCTGAGCCCTTCGCTGGGCTTGGACACGGCGGCGCTTGCCGGCGCGGAGACCTCCTTCCTGATGCCGTCATCGCGGTCGTACCTCGATCTGGAGGAGCTGTTCCGGGGCGAGCCTCTCATGGACTACTCCAACATGTGGAAGATCTGATGTGGAAGATCTGGAGCGTCTCAGTTTGCTGGTAGCTATAGATGGGTATTTGGTTGATGCTAGCTCTTCGACTGATTAGTTGCTTCATTAACTTTCGATTAAGGATTGAGTTAATTAGGCGGTGGTGATTCGAGGAGGATCGTCGTGTGTTTGTTGTTGCGTCCAAGGCATAGTGCTGGCCTGTGACGGAGGGAGTGCTGATTAATCTTAGGGTATGATATCAAACTACTAGGAGGTATCTGTAGTTTGTACATAGTTACCTGATTGCTATCATACAGTTTAGCGAGTAGGGGGATGAACCCTATCGAGTTGGTTGATAAATTTGATTGTGTGATGATCGATCTAAATTATTCCCGTTGTAAATGTTCTATTTATTCGATTGTTAATCGTACATGCCATAGTTGATCCGCGTGCGGCTCGGGAGGGCTCAGCCGCCGTCACCACCGCCTAGCAACCCTCGAGCGCCCTTCTCCCCCTCCGCCGCTGCCGATGGTCGGCGCCGGGCAAAGCCCGTGCGTGCGACGGCGATGGCGGAGGGTCTCTCCTCCCTCTCCCGGATCCACGGCGGCGCGGGCGTCCTGATTCGCGGGGTGCGGCCCTCCCGAAGGCGTGGCGGATCCCAGAGGCGGCGGTCTCGCGGTGGTGCACGGGCGCCCAGATCCATTGGTGTGGGACTCCCGGCAGCGTGTGGGGTCCCGGCGGCGGCGGGATCGGTCGACGGCGGGCTTCAGCGATGGCGTCGGATGCGCGGTGCCGAATCTCGTCGCTTGTGACGGATCTCGCCACTCCGTCCATCTTGGAGGAACCTAGACCTGGGGCCGCGGCCTCGTTAGGCATGGCGATGGCGTCCTCGGCTGGCGACATTCGCGGGGGTTGGATGGACGGCATCTTGACCGCGTGGGCGGTGCGTTGCCGGTGGATCTCCTCCATGCTGCAGGCCTTCTCCCGCTGCACTTGGTGGCTTACGATCGCGGTCGTCAGCCCCTGTGCATTCGCGGGGGCTGGTAGAGGTGACATCGGACCGGAGGACACTCTGGATGATTCATTCATCCCGACGGTGGCGACGACTAGGGTCGCTGTTATCCTACTTGCAGGCGCCGTTGAGGTCCCTGCCGTAAACCCTGACCCCATACCCGGGTGAAAACCCAAAATCTCCTTAGATTGGGCGGTGGCGGCACTGCGTGTGTCGTACCCTTCTTGGAGGCGTCGCCCGGGGCGTTCGGGTGCTTGGTTAGAGGAACTGCAGGCGGAGGGATGGGACCAGTGGCAGCAGGTGGTGTTCGCGATGGAGGAGCGGCATGGCATCTGGCACGTCAACATCGGCGGGTCTCAGCGACATGGAACATCGGGGTTTCGCCAGTGGGCCTGTGATGATGGATGAGCACAGGATGGTGGTGTTGTCTGGTGTCGTGGTGATGTCGACGGCAACTAGACCGGGCAAGGTAGATGCAGCAGTACAACACTGCAGATGGATTGCTGGCAGGTGGCTACGGCGGCCTCATACCCGGTAGACGTCATGGTTGAGGAGTGCGCCGGACTGGTGGGTGCCCCATACCCGGCAGGCGTCCTGGTTGGGACTGATGAGGATACAGACTTGGGGTAGGGTCATAGGCCTGACCTATACGCCCTACCCAAGGTCATTACCCTGGAAGATAAAAGTACCAAGAGACAACAAGAGAGCCCTGGTTGTGCACGTCGAGTGCAATCCACTCAACGGCCACATCACTCGGAGGTCCTCCTCCCTACCGTCACTCGACCATATGGAGAGTCACTCGACCACACTGAAGACCAGGAGTCACTCAACGCTGTAACGGTCAGGGATTCACTCCATAGTCTTTAAGATCATTAATAGCACTTAAGGCAGACATTACTAGTAACGCCCATACTTTATGTACATTAAGTCCCTTATAATGGAGGACTGTGAGGGTCCTGGCGCACTCTATATAAGCCACCCTCCTTCTCTGGCACAAGGGTTCGCATCCCCTGTAATATCACACACATAATCCAATCGACCGCCCCAGGGTACCGAGACGTAGGGCTCTTACTTCTACCATGAAGGGCCTGAACTCATAAACCTCGTGTGTACACCTTCACCATAGCTGAGATCTTGCCTCTCCATACCTACCCCCCTTTCTACAGTCAGTCTTAGGACCACGACAGTTGGCGCCCACCGTGGGGCAGGTATCTTAGCGACTTGCTGGTGAAGTTGCAAGTTTTTCCAATCATCATCGTCATGGTTTCCGGCGGCGGATTGGCTGAGGGCCGCGAGATCCATCTCGGCGCGCTCGTGTTCGTCGTCGACAACTCCGCGTGGCTTCAAGAAGCTCCCCTGGACGTTGAGGCGCTCCCCGTTCGAGGGGCAACGCACTTCCGAGCATGCGTTCGTGGCGTTCTCCTTCGGCAGCCGTCGACTCAGTATCAGTCGACCCAGATGGTGTTTTCACTCCCCGTCATTCGTCGCCGCAAGCGATCCGGTCGATCGCGGCTTCAGCGGTGGATGAAGCACGTTATGGCTCGACGTTCGACCATCCATCAAGTCGTGGCAATCGAGCCCGACAAAACTCTTCACGGCCTGTTCGACCTGTCGACTGGCTCCGCGGAGACCGTATCCGAGTGCGATAGCAGCGACCCTGCGGCTGAAGTCTTGATGGTCGACGGACCTCACAGCCTGCCCGGTTTCCGCCGTGAAGGCGGCGGAGATGGAGGCGGCGATCCATCGCGCAGCCACGAGGAATACCGACCCGAACCCCTCTCTTCGCAGCAGAGGGAAGAACTTCGTCGCCACAACATGGATGCACTCCACACGCCCATCATTGGAGAAATCCCCGAGGCTCGGGCCTTGGAGGAGGTGCGCCTAGTTAACTTGGCTGAGCGCACTCGACTGGATAACCTTCAGCGTGCTCTCGACGAGCGCGCTCAGGAGCGGATCCATGAGTCCAGTCGACGATAGCTTTTTCCACCTCCACCTAAGGTATACCGCACTCCGATTCAGAATCTCACAGCTGCGGCCCGAATAGCAGAGTCGATCCAACCTTCCTAGTCGGAAGCTGGCAGAGGGTTGATGCAGATCCGGGCCGTGCTCCGGGCAGCGGGAGAGCAAAATACAGCAGTATCTCAGTTGCAGAATAGGATTCGCAGCAGATCTGTTGCAGCGGACACGGTTCAATCGGGTCACAGCCCAAGATCGCCTCCACGACGTGAAGGCTGTGGGCAATATGATCATCCACTCTACCGTGACAATCATCGTCGAGGACCCACGCCTCCTCCGAGGAGTGCGTCGTATGTGCCTCGGCGGAACGATGATAGGCGCCATCAAAGTGGCGAGCGCAGAGCCTTAGTTGACCCAAGGGAACCGGGCTTCGACGCGAGGTCTATCCTCGTTCAAGGCCTGGTCGACCGGAACAGAGCACACAGAGAAGACCCTGGCAGAGATCGTCCAAGTGGCAGCAGAGTGCATGTTTCCGGTCCCGAGTGTTTTAGCGGGGCCATCAGGGCAGCGGTGATTCCTCCCAACTTCAGGTTGGCGTCCGGGGTCAGTAAGTTCACCGGCGAATCCAAGACTAAAACCTGGCTTGAAAATTATCGAGTGGCTGTGCAGATTGGAGGCGAAAATGATGAGATAGCGATGAAGCATCTCCCTCTTATGTTGGAATGGTCGGCCCGAGCGTGGTTGACTCAGTTGACTCCGGGTAGTATACACAATTGGGAGGAGCTATCTCGAGTGTTCGTAAGAACTTTTGAGGGCACGTGCAAGCGACCAGCAGGGTTTCCCGAGTTGCAGCATTGTGTGCAGAAGCCGAATGAGACTTTGAGGGAATTCATTCAGAGATGGACCACTTTGCATCACACCGTTGAGAATGTATCAGAGCATCAAGCAGTATGCACTTTCAAGGAAGGCGTCAAATACCGAGAGTTGGTCTTGAAATTCGGTCAGACTGGGGATATGACTCTGACTCAGATGATGGAGATAGCAACCCGGTACGCTAACGGAGAAGAAGAGGATCGACTCCGTAGCGGGAAGAGTAAACCAGACGGCCAAGAAAGCCAGTGGAGGTAGCTCCAGTCGGAAACAGAAGCGTAAGGCCGGACCAGCGGCACCTGGAGAGATTACGGCAGTGAATCAAGGAAAGTTTAAGGGAAAACCTAAGGGGCCCTGGCCCCCTAAGAAGGTAAAGGATCAAGCAGGAAATGATGTGCTGGATTTGCCATGTCACATCCACATGAAGAAGGATGAAGAAGGTAATCTGATTTACCCGAAACATACCACTCGGCAATGTCGACTCCTGATCCAGCAGTTCCAAGAGAAACAACCCAATGAGAAAGATAAAGAGTCGGACAAAGATGAGGATGAAGAGGAAGACGATGGTTATCCCAAAGTCAATTCAACTCTGATGATTTTCGCTGATGTTGAGAGCAAGAGTCGATTGAAGGTCATCAACAGAGAAGTGATTATGGCCACTCCGGCGGCAACGACCACATACCTGAGATGGTCTCAGACAGCCATCACGTTTGACCAATCTGACCATCCTCCTCGTGTAGCCAGCCCTGGAAGGCAAGCACTGGTGGTCGACCCCGTGGTCGGGGGCACTCGATTGACCAACGTACTGATGGCCGGTGGCAGTGGTTTGAACATTCTTTACGGTGAAACCTTGAAGGGGATGGGAATTCCGATGTCCAAACTTAGCGAGAGCAACATGAGTTTTCATGGTGTTATCCCTGGAAAGAAAGCCGAATCACTCGGCCAGATCACCCTCGACGTGGTTTTCGGTGATTCCAAGCATTACCGTATGGAGAAGTTGACATTGGAAGTCATGGATTTCCAGAGTGCCTATCATGCCATCCTAGGTAGGCCAGCCTACGCACGTTTTATGGCTCGACCATGTTATGTGTATCTCAAGCTGAAGATGCCTGGCCCCAAAGGTGTGATCACAGTTACTGGCAATCGGCAGAAGGTAGAGGAATGTTTCCAGAAAGGTTCCAAAATTGCCGATGCACAAATGGCAGCGGTTGAATTGCAGGAGTATCAGAAGAGTGCAGATCCGAGTGATTTGCTCCGAGCCAAGAAGCCTTCTACAGACTCTGCATTTCAGTCGACTGGTGAAACGAAGCCGATTCATATTCACCCGACCGATCCCAATGTTGCGCCGACTCATATATCAACAACACTCGACAGCAAATAGGAAGAAGCGCTCATCCAGTTCCTCTGTGAGAACTGGGACATCTTCGCATGGAAACCCTCTGACATGCCAAGTGTACCCAGGGGACTGGCTGAGCACCGTTTGCGTGTCTGATACGTCCATTTTGCATCATGCTTTTATGTCAATATTTATTGCATTATGGGTTGTTATTACAGATTATATCTCATTACTTATGGCTATTATGTCTTATTTTACAAGGTTTACCATGAAGAGGGGGAATGCCGGCAGCTGGAATTCTGGCTGGAAAAGGAGCAAACGTTGCAAACCTATTCTGCACAGCTCCAAAAGTCCTAAAACTCCACGAAACAACTTTTTGGAATTAATAAGAATTTCTGAGCAAAAGAAATACACCAGGGGGCCCACACCCTGTCCAGGAGACAGGGGGGCGCGCCCCTATCTCCTCGGCCCCCTGGTGGGCCTCCGGTGTCTATCTTCTGCTATATCATCGCTTTTACCCTGGAAAAAATCGTGGGCATGCTTATGGGACGAAACTCCGCCGCCACGAGGCGGAACCTTGGCGGAATCAATCTAGGGCTCTGGCGGAGCTGTTCTACCGGGGACACTTCCCTCCGGGAGGGGGAAATCATCACCAACGTCATCACCAACAATCCTCTCATCAGAGAGGGTCAATCTCCATCAACATCTTCACCAGCACCATCTCCTCTCAAAACCCTAGTTCATCTCTTGTATCTAATTTTGTATCAAAACCACAAATTGGTACCTGTGGGTTGCTACTAGTGTTGATTACTCCTTGTAGTTGATGCTAATTGGTTTACTTGGTGGAAGATCATATGTTCAGATCCTTTATGCATATTATTACTCCTCTGATTATGAACATGAATATGCTTTGTGAGTAGTTATGTTTGTTCCTGAGGACATGGGTGAAGTCTTGCTATTGGTAGTCATGTGAATTTGGTATTCGTTCTATATTTTGATGAGATGTATGTTGTCTTTTCCTCTAGTGGTGTTATGTGAACGTCGACTACATGACACTTCACCATTATTTGAGCCTAGAGGAAGGCATGGGGAAGTAATAAGTAGATGATGGGTTGCTAGAGTGACAGAAGCTTAAACCCGAGTTTATGCGTTGCTTCGTTAGGGGCTGATATGGATCCATATGTTTAATGATGCGGTTAGGTTTACCTTAATACTTCTTTTGTAGTTGCGGACGCTTGCAATAGGGGCTAATCATAAGTGGGATGCTTTTCCAAGTAAGGGCAGTACCCAAGTACCGTTCCACCCACATATTAAATTATCAAAGTACCGAACGTGAATCATATGAACGTGATGAAAACTAGCTTGACGATAATTCCCATGTGTCCTCGGGAGCTCCTTTCCCATTATAAGAAATTGTCCAGGCTTATCCTTTGCTACATAAGGGATTGGGCCACCTTCCTGCACCTTACTTATTTTATTTACTTATTACTCGTTACTATTTATCTTATCACAAAACTATCTATCACCTACAATTTCAGTGCTTGCAGAGAAAACCTTACTGAAAACCGCTTATCATTTCCTTCTAATCCTTGTTGGGTTCGACACTCTTACTTATCGAAATGACTATAATTGATCGCCTACACTTGTGGGTCATCAAGACTCTTTTCTGGCGCCATTGCCGTGGAGTGTAGCGCTTTTGGTGAGTGGAGCTTGGTAAGGAAACATTTATATAGTGTGCTGAAATTTTCTCTTACTTGTCATTATGGAAACTAATCCTTTGAGGGGCTTGTTTGGGGTATCTTCACCCCAACCAGAAGAGCAAAGAGTTGCTCCTCAACCTACTGAACGTTATGAAAATATTTATTGTGAGATTCCTTCGGGTATGATAGAGAAACTGCTAGCTAAACCATTTGCAGGAGACGGAACATTGCATCCCGATTTACACCTTATCTTTGTGGATGAAGTTTGTGGATTATTTAACTTGCATGTATTCCCGATGATGTTCTCAAAAGGAAGGTCTTCCCTTTATCTTTGAAGGGAGATGCATTGACATGGTATAGGCTATGTGATGATACGAGATCTTGGAACTATAAGCGATTGAAGTTGGAATTTCACCAGAAGTTCTATCATATGCATCTTTTTCATTGTGATCGTAATTACATATATAATTTTTGGCCTCGCGAAGGATAAAGCATCGCTCAAGATTGGGGGAGGCTTAAGTCAATGTTATATTCATGCCCCAATCATGAGCTCTCTCGGGAAATGATTATTCAAAACTTTTATGCTCGGCTTTCTCTTGATAATCGCAACCTGCTCGATACTTCTTGTGCTAGTTCTTATATGATGAAGACTATTGATTTCAAATGAGATTTATTGGAAAGAATTAAACGCAACTCTGAAGATTGGGGTTCTGACGATGGTAAGGAGTCAGGTATGACACCTAAGTTTGATTGTCTTAAATCTTTTATGGATACCAATGCTTTTCGTGGATTTAGCGCTAAGTATGGACTTGACTCTGAGATAGTAGCTACTTTCTGTGAATCTTTTGCTACTGACCTTGATCTCCCTAAAGAGAAGTGGTTTAAATATAATCCTCCTGTTGAAGTGAAAGTAGTTGCACCTATTGCGGTCGAAGAAAAGACTATTACCTATAGTGATCCTATTGTTCCTACTGCTTATGTTGAAAAACCTCCTTTTCCTGTTAGGATAAAGGATCATGCTAAAGCTTCGACTGTTGTTCGTAAGAGTAATACTAGGACTTATACACCTCCTAAGCAAATTAATGTTGAACTAGTATTGCTATGGTTAAAGATCTCTTGGATGAGGATTTAGATGGGCATGTTATTTATTACTGTGGTGAGACTGCTAATATTGCTAGGCCAGATACTAAGACACGTAGACTGATAACCCACAAGTGTAGGGGATCGCAACAGTTTTTGATAAGTAAGAGTGTCGAACCCAACGAGGAGCTAAAGGTAGAATAAATATTCCCTCAAGTTCTATCGACCACCGATACAACTCTACGCACGCTTGGCGTTCACTTTACCTAGAACAAGTATGAAACTAGAAGTACTTTGTAGGTGTGAAAGGATAGGTTTGCAAGATAATAAAGAGCACTTAAACAAAAGCTAGGGGCTGTTTAGATAAAGATGCAAAAAAGTAAATAAAGCGAGTGTGGAAAAGTGGTGGTAGGAGTTGTGAAATTGTCCCTAGGCAATTGACTATGTTACTAGACCGGTAATCACTATTGCAATTCTATTTGAGGGAGAGGCATAAACTAACATACTTTCTCTACTTGGATCATATGCACTTACGATTGGAACTCTAGCAAGCATCCACAACTACTAAAGATTCATTAAGGTAAAACCCAACCATAGCATTAAAGTATCAAGTCCCCTTTATCCCATACGCAACAATCTACTTACTCGGGTTTGTGTTTCAGTCACTCACACAACCCACTATAAGCGAGTCATGAACGCATTGCAACACCCTACAGCGGGAATCCCTCACGCTTGCACGATACGGAGGGCACCATAGGACAGCACCAATAATAAAACATGCAACTCAAACCAATCATAGCAATTCATTAGTCACCGATAGGACAATAGAAATCTACTCAGACATCATGGGATGGCAACCACATCATTGGAAAATAATATGAAGCATAAAGCACCATGTTTAAGTAGAGTGTACAGCGGGATGCGGGAGAGTGGACCGCTGGATATAGAAGGGGGATGGTGATGGAGATGTTGGTGAAGATGACGGCGGTGTTGGTGAAGATCGCGGTGATGATGATGGCCCCCGGCAGCGCTCCGGCGCCACCGGAAGCAAGGGGGAGAGAGGCCCCCTTCTTCTTCTTCTTCCTTGACCTCCTCCCTAGATGGGAGAAGGGTTTCCCCTCTGGTCCTTGGCTCCCATGGCTTGGGAGGGGCGAGATCCCCTCTGAGATTGGATCTATCTATCTATTTCTGCATTCCCTGTTTCTGCCCCTTCACCGTTTCCTTTATATCTGGAGATCCGTAACTCAGATTGGGGTGAATCTTTTGCCTAGATTTTTCTTATAAAATTAGCTTTCTTATGGAAGGGCGCGCACGAGAGCCAGGGCGTGCACAGGGGTAGGGGGCGCGCCCCCTGTCTCGTGGCCACCTCGGACACTGTTTCGCATTGATCCTTCCTTCGGAAAATCCCAAATATTCCAAAAGAATTCTCCGTCCGTTTTTATCCTGTTTGGATTCCGTTTGATATTGCAAGTTTTTCCGATCATCATCGTCATGGTTTCCGGCGGCGGATTGGCTGAGGGCCGCGAGATCCGTCTCGGCGCGCACGTGTTCGTCGTCGACAACTCCGCGTGGCTTCAAGAAGCTCCCCTGGACATTGAGGCGCTCCCCGTTCGAGGGGAAACGCACTTCCGAGCATGCGTTCGTGGCGTTCTCCTTCGGCAGCCGTCGACTCAGTATCAGTCGACCCAGATGGTGTTTTCACTCCCCGTCATTCGTCGCCGCAAGCGATCCGGTCGATCGCGGCTTCAGCGGTGGATGAAGCACGTTATGGCTCGACGTTCGACCATCCATCAAGTCGTGGCAATCGAGCCCGACAAAACTCTTCACGGCCTGTTCGACCTGTCGACTGGCTCCGCGGAGACCGTATCCGAGTGCGATAGCAGCGACCCTGCGGCTGAAGTCTTGATGGTCGACGGACCTCACAGCCTGCCCGGTTTCCGCCGTGAAGGCGGCGGAGATGGAGGCGGCGATCCATCGCGCGGCCACGAGGAATACCGACCCGAACCCCTCTCTTCGCAGCAGAGGGAAGAACTTCGTCGCCACAACATGGATGCACTCCACACGCCCATCATTGGAGAAATCCCCGAGGCTCGGGCCTTGGAGGAGGTGCGCCTAGTTAACTTGGCTGAGCGCACTCGACTGGATAACCTTCAGCGTGCTCTCGACGAGCGCGCTCAGGAGCGGATCCATGAGTCCAGTCGACGATAGCTTTTTCCGCCTCCACCTAAGGTATACCGCACTCCGATTCAGAATCTCACAGCTGCGGCCCGAATAGCAGAGTCGATCCAACCTTCCTAGTCGGAAGCTGGCAGAGGGTTGATGCAGATCCGGGCCGTGCTCCGGGCAGCGGGAGAGAAAAATACAACAGTATCTCAGTTGCAGAATAGGATTCGCAGCAGATCTGTTGCAGCGGACACGGTTCAATCGGGTCACAGCCCAAGATCGCCTCCACGACGTGAAGGCTGTGGGCAATATGATCATCCACTCTACCGTGACAATCATCGTCGAGGACCCACGCCTCGTCCGAGGAGTGCGTCGTATGTGCCTCGGCGGAACGATGATAGGCGCCATCAAAGTGGCGAGCGCAGAGCCTTAGTTGACCCAAGGGAACCGGGCTTCGACGCGAGGTCTATCCTCGTTCAAGGCCTGGTCGACCGGAATAGAGCACACAGAGAAGACCCTGGGAGAGATCGTCCAAGTGGCAGCAGAGTGCATGTTTCCGGTCCCGAGTGTTTTAGCGGGGCCATCAGGGCAGCGGTGATTCCTCCCAACTTCAGGTTGGCGTCCGGGGTCAGTAAGTTCACCGGCGAATCCAAGACTAAAACCTGGCTTGAAAATTATCGAGTGGCTGTGCAGATTGGAGGCGGAAATGATGAGATAGCGATGAAGCATCTCCCTCTTATGTTGGAATGGTCGGCCCGAGCGTGGTTGACTCAGTTGACTCCGGGTAGTATACACAATTGGGAGGAGCTATCTCGAGTGTTCGTAAGAACTTTTGAGGGCACGTGCAAGCGACCAACAGGGTTTCCCGAGTTGCAGCATTGTGTGCAGAAGCCGAATGAGACTTTGAGGGAATTCATTCAGAGATGGACCACTTTGCATCACACCGTTGAGAATGTATCAGAGCATCAAGCAGTATGCACTTTCAAGGAAGGCGTCAAATACCGAGAGTTGGTCTTGAAATTCGGTCAGACTGGGGATATGACTCTGACTCAGATGATGGAGATAGCAACCCGGTACGCTAACGGAGAAGAAGAGGATCGACTCCGTAGCGGGAAGAGTAAACCAGACGGCCAAGAAGCCAGTGGAGGTAGCTCCAGTCGGAAACAGAAGCGTAAGGCCGGACCAGCGGCACCTGGAGAGATTACGGCAGTGAATCAAGGAAAGTTTAAGGGAAAACCTAAGGGGCCCTGGCCCCCTAAGAAGGTAAAGGATCAAGCAGGAAATGATGTGCTGGATTTGCCATGTCACATCCACATGAAGAAGGATGAAGAAGGTAATCTGATTTACCCGAAACATACCACTCGGCAATGTCGACTCCTGATCCAGCAGTTCCAAGAGAAACAACCCAATGAGAAGGATAAAGAGTCGGACAAAGATGAGGATGAAGAGGAAGACGATGGTTATCCCAAAGTCAATTCAACTCTGATGATTTTCGCTGATGTTGAGAGCAAGAGTCGATTGAAGGTCATCAACAGAGAAGTGATTATGGCCACTCCGGCGGCAACGACCACATACCTGAGATGGTCTCAGAAAGCCATCACGTTCGACCAATCTGACCATCCTCCTCGTGTAGCCAGCCCTGGAAGGCAAGCACTGGTGGTCGACCCCGTGGTCGGGGGCACTCGATTGACCAACGTACTGATGGCCGGTGGCAGTGGTTTGAACATTCTTTACGCTGAAACCTTGAAGGGGATGGGAATTCCGATGTCCAAACTTAGCGAGAGCAACATGAGTTTTCATGGTGTTATCCCTGGAAAGAAAGCCGAATCACTCGGCCAGATCACCCTCGACGTGGTTTTCGGTGATTCCAAGCATTACCGTATGGAGAAGTTGACATTGGAAGTCATGGATTTCCAGAGTGCCTATCATGCCATCCTAGGTAGGCCAGCCTACGCACGTTTTATGGCTCGACCATGTTATGTGTATCTCAAGCTGAAGATGCCTGGCCCCAAAGGTGTGATCACAGTTACTGGCAATCGGCAGAAGGTAGAGGAATGTTTCCAGAAAGGTTCCAAAATTGCCGATGCACAAATGGCAGCGGTTGAATTGCAGGAGTATCAGAAGAGTGCAGATCCGAGTGATTTGCTCCGAGCCAAGAAGCCTTCTACAGACTCTGCATTTCAGT
The DNA here is from genome assembly GCF_018294505.1 of Triticum aestivum. Lineage (NCBI taxonomy): Eukaryota > Viridiplantae > Streptophyta > Magnoliopsida > Poales > Poaceae > Triticum > Triticum aestivum. The sequence goes on from NC_057798.1 coordinate 89,959,618, forward strand.
CGACTGGTGAAACGAAGCCGATTCATATTCACCCGACCGATCCCAATGTTGCGCCGACTCATATATCAACAACACTCGACAGCAAATAGGAAGAAGCGCTCATCCAGTTCCTCTGCGAGAACTGGGACATCTTCGCATGGAAACCCTCTGACATGCCAAGTGTACCCAGGGGACTGGCTGAGCACCGTCTGCGTGTCTGATACGTCCATTTTGCTTCATGCTTTTATGTCAATATTTATTGCATTATGGGTTGTTATTACAGATTATATCTCATTACTTATGGCTATTATGTCTTATTTTACAAGGTTTACCATGAAGAGGGGGAATGCCGGCAGCTGGAATTCTGGCTGGAAAAGGAGCAAACGTTGCAAACCTATTCTGCACAGCTCCAAAAGTCCTAAAACTCCACGAAACAACTTTTTGGAATTAATAAGAATTTCTGAGCAAAAGAAATACACCAGGGGGCCCACACCCTGTCCAGGAGACAGGGGGGCGCGCCCCTATCTCCTGGGCCCCCTGGTGGGCCTCCGGTGTCTATCTTCTGCTATATCATCGCTTTTACCCTGGAAAAAATCGTGGGCATGCTTATGGGACGAAACTCCGCCGCCACGAGGCGGAACCTTGGCGGAATCAATCTAGGGCTCTGGCGGAGCTGTTCTACCGGGGACACTTCCCTCCGGGAGGGGGAAATCATCACCAACGTCATCACCAACAATCCTCTCATCGGAGTGGGTCAATCTCCATCAACATCTTCACCAGCACCATCTCCTCTCAAAACCCTAGTTCATCTCTTGTATCTAATTTTGTATCAAAACCACAAATTGGTACCTGTGGGTTGCTACTAGTGTTGATTACTCCTTGTAGTTGATGCTAATTGGTTTACTTGGTGGAAGATCATATGTTCAGATCCTTTATGCATATTATTACTCCTCTGATTATGAACATGAATATGCTTTGTGAGTAGTTATGTTTGTTCCTGAGGACATGGGTGAAGTCTTGCTATTGGTAGTCATGTGAATTTGGTATTCGTTCTATATTTTGATGAGATGTATGTTGTCTTTTCCTCTAGTGGTGTTATGTGAACGTCGACTACATGACACTTCACCATTATTTGAGCCTAGAGGAAGGCATGGGGAAGTAATAAGTAGATGACGGGTTGCTAGAGTGACAGAAGCTTAAACCCTAGTTTATGCGTTGCTTCGTTAGGGGCTGATATGGATCCATATGTTTAATGATGCGGTTAGGTTTACCTTAATACTTCTTTTGTAGTTGCGGACGCTTGCAATAGGGGCTAATCATAAGTGGGATGCTTTTCCAAGTAAGGGCAGTACCCAAGTACCGTTCCACCCACATATTAAATTATCAAAGTACCGAACGTGAATCATATGAACGTGATGAAAACTAGCTTGACGATAATTCCCATGTGTCCTCGGGAGCTCCTTTCTCATTATAAGAAATTGTCCAGGCTTATCCTTTGCTACATAAGGGATTGGGCCACCTTCCTGCACCTTACTTATTTTATTTACTTATTACTCGTTACTATTTATCTTATCACAAAACTATCTATCACCTACAATTTCAGTGCTTGGAGAGAAAACCTTACTGAAAACCGCTTATCATTTCCTTCTAATCCTTGTTGGGTTCGACACTCTTACTTATCGAAATGACTATAATTGATCGCCTACACTTGTGGGTCATCAAGACTCTTTTCTGGCGCCATTGCCGTGGAGTGTAGCGCTTTTGGTGAGTGGAGCTTGGTAAGGAAACATTTATATAGTGTGCTGAAATTTTCTGTTACTTGTCATTATGGAAACTAATCCTTTGACTGGCTTGTTTGGGGTATCTTCACCCCAACCAGAAGAGCAAAGAGTTGCTCCTCAACCTACTGAACGTTATGAAAATATTTATTGTGAGATTCCTTCGGGTATGATAGAGAAACTGCTAGCTAAACCATTTGCAGGAGACGGAACATTGCATCCCGATTTACACCTTATCTTTGTGGATGAAGTTTGTGGATTATTTAACTTGCATGTATTCCCGATGATGTTCTCAAAAGGAAGGTCTTCCCTTTATCTTTGAAGGGAGATGCATTGACATGGTATAGGCTATGTGATGATACGAGATCTTGGAACTATAAGCGATTGAAGTTGGAATTTCACCAGAAGTTCTATCATATGCATCTTTTTCATTGTGATCGTAATTACATATATAATTTTTGGCCTCGCGAAGGATAAAGCATCGCTCAAGATTGGGGGAGGCTTAAGTCAATGTTATATTCATGCCCCAATCATGAGCTCTCTCGGGAAATGATTATTCAAAACTTTTATGCTCGGCTTTCTCTTGATAATCGCAACCTGCTCGATACTTCTTGTGCTAGTTCTTATATGATGAAGACTATTGATCTCCCTAAAGAGAAGTGGTTTAAATATAATCCTCCTGTTGAAGTGAAAGTAGTTGCACCTATTGCGGTCGAAGAAAAGACTATTACCTATAGTGATCCTATTGTTCCTACTGCTTATGTTGAAAAACCTCCTTTTCCTGTTAGGATAAAGGATCATGCTAAAGCTTCGACTGTTGTTCGTAAGAGTAATACTAGGACTTATACACCTCCTAAGAAAATTAATGTTGAACTAGTATTGCTATGGTTAAAGATCTCTTGGATGAGGATTTAGATGGGCATGTTATTTATTACTGTGGTGAGACTGCTAATATTGCTAGGCCAGATACTAAGACACGTAGACTGATAACCCACAAGTGTAGGGGATCGCAACAGTTTTTGATAAGTAAGAGTGTCGAACCCAACGAGGAGCTAAAGGTAGAATAAATATTCCCTCAAGTTCTATCGACCACCGATACAACTCTACGCACGCTTGGCGTTCACTTTACCTAGAACAAGTATGAAACTAGAAGTACTTTGTAGGTGTGAAAGGATAGGTTTGCAAGATAATAAAGAGCACTTAAACAAAAGCTAGGGGCTGTTTAGATAAAGATGCAAAAAAGTAAATAAAGCGAGTGTGGAAAAGTGGTGGTAGGAGTTGTGAAATTGTCCCTAGGCAATTGACTATGTTACTAGACCGGTAATCACTATTGCAATTCTATTTGAGGGAGAGGCATAAACTAACATACTTTCTCTACTTGGATCATATGCACTTACGATTGGAACTCTAGCAAGCATCCACAACTACTAAAGATTCATTAAGGTAAAACCCAACCATAGCATTAAAGTATCAAGTCCCCTTTATCCCATACGCAACAATCTACTTACTCGGGTTTGTGTTTCAGTCACTCACACAACCCACTATAAGCGAGTCATGAACGCATTGCAACACCCTACAGCGGGAATCCCTCACGCTTGCACGATACGGAGGGCACCATAGGACAGCACCAATAATAAAACATGCAACTCAAACCAATCATAGCAATTCATTAGTCACCGATAGGACAATAGAAATCTACTCAGACATCATGGGATGGCAACCACATCATTGGAAAATAATATGAAGCATAAAGCACCATGTTTAAGTAGAGTGTACAGCGGGATGCGGGAGAGTGGACCGCTGGATATAGAAGGGGGATGGTGATGGAGATGTTGGTGAAGATGACGGCGGTGTTGGTGAAGATCGCGGTGATGATGATGGCCCCCGGCAGCGCTCCGGCGCCACCGGAAGCAAGGGGGAGAGAGGCCCCCTTCTTCTTCTTCTTCCTTGACCTCCTCCCTAGATGGGAGAAGGGTTTCCCCTCTGGTCCTTGGCTCCCATGGCTTGGGAGGGGCGAGATCCCCTCTGAGATTGGATCTATCTATCTATTTCTGCATTCCCTGTTTCTGCCCCTTCACCGTTTCCTTTATATCTGGAGATCCGTAACTCAGATTGGGGTGAATCTTTTGCCTAGATTTTTCTTGTAAAATTAGCTTTCTTATGGAAGGGCGCACACGAGAGCCAGGGCGCGCACAGGGGTAGGGGGCGCGCCCCCTGTCTCGTGGCCACCTCGGACACTGTTTCGCATTGATCCTTCCTCCGGAAAATCCCAAATATTCCAAAAGAATTCTCCGTCCGTTTTTATCCTGTTTGGATTCCGTTTGATATTGGTTTTCTGCGAAACATAAAACATGCAACAGACAGGAACTGACACTAGGCACTGGATCAATATGTTAGTCCCAAAAATAATATAAAAAGTTGCCAAAAGTATATGAAAGTTGAAGAATATTGGCATGGAAAATTCAAAAATTATACATACGACGGAGATGTATCATAGACCTGTCGTAGGCATGCCTGTTATTTCTGTTAAAATAGGAGATCATTGTTATCACGACTTATGTGATATGGGTGCTAGTGCTAGTGCAATACCTTATTCCTTATATCAAGAAATTATGCATGACATTGCATCCATTGAGTTAGAAGACATTGATGTCACTATTAAGCTTGCTAATAGGGATACCATTAAACCCTTTGGGATTGTTGGAGATGTTGAAGTTTTGTGTGGGAAGGTTAAATACCCTGCTGATTTCCTTGTTCTTGGTGCCCCACAAGATGATTTTTGTCCATTATTTTTGGTAGACCCTTCTTGAATACAGCTAGTGCTAAGATTAATTGTGAAAAGAATATTGTCACTATTGGCATAGATGGTATGTCTCATGAGTTTAATTTCACTAAGTTTAGTAGACAACCTCGTGATAGGGAACCACCTAGTAAGGATGAAATTATTGGTCTTGCTTCCATTGCTGTTCCTCCAACTGATCCATTAGAACAATACTTGCTAGACCATGAAAACGATATGTTTATGAAGGAAAGAGAGGAAATAGATGAAGTGTTCCTTAAACAGGAACCTATACTGAAACATAACTTTCCCATTGAAATTCTTGGGGATCCCCCTCCACCAAAGGGTGATCCCATGTTTGAACTCAAACCTTTACCTGACAATCTTAACTATGCTTATCTTTATGAAAAAGAAATATATCCTATTATTATTTGTGCTAACCTTTCAGAGAAAGAAGAAGAAAGATTATTGAAAACTCTGAAGAAGCACCGAGCAGCTATTGGATATACTCTAGATGATCTTAAGGGCGTTAGTCCCACGTTATGTCAACACAAAATTACATTGCAGGACGATGCCAAACCAGTTAGATATCCTCAAAGATGATTAAATCCCAAGATGAAGGAAGTGGTAAGAAAGGAGATATTAAAGCTCCTTGAGGCAGGTATAATTTATCCCGTTGCTGATAGTGAATGGTAAGCCCTGTCCACTGTGTTCCTAAAAAGGGAGGTATTACTGTTGTTCCCAATGATAAAGATGAATTGATCCCGCAAAGAATTATTACAAGTTATAGGATGGTAGTTGATTTCCGTAAGTTAAATAAAGCTACTAAGAAAGATCATTACCCTTTATCTTTTATTGATCAAATGCTAGAAAGACTATCCAAACACACACATTTCTGCTTTCTAGATGGTTATTCTGGTTTCTCTCAGATACCTGTGTCAGCGAAGGATCAATCTAAAACTAGTTTTACTTGCCCTTTTGGTACTTTTGCTTATAGACGTATGCCTTTTGGTTTGTGTAATGCACATGCTACCTTTCAAAGATGCATGATGGCTATATTCTCTGATTTTTGTGAAAAGATTTGTGAGGTATTCATGGATGATTTCTCAGTTTATGGATCCTCTTTTGATGATTGTTTGAGCAACCTTGATCGAGTTTTGCAGAGATGCGAAGACACTAGTCTTGTCCTGAATTGGGAAAAGTGTCACTTTATGGTTAATGAAGGCATTGTCTTGGGGCACAAGATCTCCGAGAGAGGTATTGAAGTTGATAAAGCCAAAGTTGATGCTATTGAAAAGATGCCATGTCCCAAGGACATAAAAGGTATACGAAGTTTCCTTGGTCATGCCGGTTTTTATAGAAGGTTCAGTAAGGACTTTTCTAAAATCTCTAGGCCTCTAACTAATTTATTGCAAAAAGACATTCCTTTTGTCTTTGATGATGATTGTGTAGAAGCATTTGAAACACTTAAGAAAGCTTTGATCACTGCACCTATTGTTCAGCCACCTGATTGGAATTTACCTTTTGAAATTATGTGTGATGCTAGTGATTTTGCTATAGGTGCTATTCTAGGGCAAAGAGTCGATAAGAAATTGAATGTTATCCAGTATGCTAGTAAGACTCTTGATACTGCCCAGAGAAATTATGCTACTACTAAAAAGAATTCTTAGCAGTTGTGTTTGCATGTGATAAGTTTAGACCTTAGATTGTTTATTCCAAAGTTACTATTCACACTGATCATGCTGCTATTAAATATCTTATGGAAAAGAAAGATGCTAAGCCTAGACTCATTAGATGGGTTCTCTTGCTCCAAGAATTTGATTTGCATATTATTGATAGAAAGGGAGCTGAGAACCCCGTTGCAGATAACTTGTCTAGGTTAAAGAATGTTCTTGATGACCCACTGCCTATTAATGATAGCTTTCCTGATGAACAATTAGCGGTCGTCAATGCTTCTCGTACTCCTCCTTGGTATGCTGATTATGCTAATTACATTGTTGCTAAATATATACCGCCTAGTTTCACATACCAGCAAAAGAAAAAGTTCTTTTATGATTTAAGACATTACTTCTGGGATGACCCACACCTTTATAAAGAAGGAGTAGAGGGTGTTATTAGACGTTGTGTGCCTGAGCATGAACAGGAACATATCCTAAGTGTCACTCTGAATCCTATGGAGGACACCACGCTAGAGATAGAACTACACAAAAGGTACTACAATCTGGTTTTTATTGGCCTACTCTCTTCAAAGATACTCGTAAGTTTGTCTTATCTTGTGATGAATGCCAAAGAGTAGGTAGGTAACATTAGTAGACGTCAGGAAATGCCTATGAATTACTCTCTTGTTATTGAACCGTTTGATGTTTGGGGCTTTGATTATATGGGACCTTTTCCCGCCTCTAGTGGTTATACTCATATTTTAGTTGTTGTTGATTACGTTACTAAGTGGGTAGAAGCTATTCCAACTAGTAGTGTTGCTCATAACACTTCTATTAAAATGCTTAAAGAAGTTATTTTTTTGAGCTTTGGAGTCCCGAGATATCTTATGACTGATGGTGATTCACATTTTATTCATGGTGCTTTCCATAAGATGCTTGCTAAGTATGATGTCAATCATAGAATCGCATCTCCTTATCATCCGCAGTCTAGTGGTCAAGTGGAGTTGAGCAATAGAGAGCTCAAATTAATTTTGCAAAAGACTGTGAATAGATCTAGAAAGAATTGGTCCAAAAAACATGATGATGCATTATGGGCCTATAGAACTGCATACAAAAAACCTATGGGTATGTCTCCATATAAGATGGTTTATGGAAAAGCGTGTCATTTGCCTCTTGAACTTGAACATAAGGCATATTGGGATATTAAAGAGCTCAACCATGACTTCAAACTTGCCGATGAGAAGAGGTTGTTTGATATTAGCCCCCTTGATGAATGGAGAACTCAAGCCTATGAGAATGCCAAGCTATTCAAAGAAAAAGTCAAACGCTGGCATGGTAAGAGGATACAAAAGCGTGAGTTTAACGTAGGAGACTATGTGTTATTATTCAACTCTCGCTTAAGATTTTTTGCAGGAAAACTTCTCTCAAAATGGGAAGGTCCTTACGTTATCGAGGAGGTCTATCGTTCTGGTGCCATAAAAATCAACAACTTCGAAGGCACGAGTCCAAGGGTGGTAAACAATCAAAGAATTAAACATTATATTTCAGGTAATCCTATCAATGTTCAAACTAATATTATTGAAACCGTAACCCCTGACGAATACATAAGGGACACTTTCTAGAATGTTTCAGACTCCGAATAGATATAGGTATGTGGTACGGTAAGTAAACTGACTCCAAAACAACTCCAATGGCAATTTTTATCAGTTTTAGAATATTTAAGAATTTTAGGAAGGAATAAGTAGTTCGATAGGGACACGAGGCTCCCACGAGAGTGGAGGGCGCGCCCCCCTACTGGGCGCGCCCCCTGCCTCGTGGGCACCTCGTGTGCCTCCCGGACTCTGTTTTCTTGCACATTACGTATTTTGGTCGGTAAAAAATCATTATATATACTCCCGAAGGTTTTGACCACCATATCACGCAAATATCCTCTGCTTTCATTTCGAGCTGTTTCTGTTTCAGATTTAGAGCATCATGACATCTCCAAGCGCTCCCAAGGACAAGTTTTTCGAGAGGGTTATCAACCCCTATCTCGCGGAGGTGCTGCAACACCCTCAAACCATTGAGATGCGTGAGGGGGTGCTGCACATCCGCGATGTGGAGGGACCAAGGCGTACCGGGAGCATGGAGACAAAGCTCGAAGCCGTGGAGTAGCAAGTTTTCAAGTGTCAAGGGATGGTGGAGCGTGGACTCAATGCCAACCAAATGATGATCACAAAGTTCACCAACAACCACAAGCTGGATGCCAAAGTCATTGGGGAGACCATCTTCAAGCTTCAAGAGAAAATCAAGCACCTCCAAGCCTAGATCTATGACCTGCAAAACCAGAACTGTGAGTATGAATATAGATTCAAGAGGATGTGTTTGGCTGCAGATTTAAGGATCCCGGAGACTCGATCGTGCTTCTATGATGGATAGCCTATGCCTTGGAAGATGGACGATAAGCCTACATCATCAACAACTCCTACTTCACCACCTCCAAGGACATAATCACACGGGTATGGGCACTCCCATTGGCAACTGCCAAGCTTGGGGGAGGTGCCCCGGTATCGTATCACCATCACACTCCTATCTTTACCGCTCTATTTTGTTCGATCCTTTTAGTAGTATCTTGATCTAGTAGATTGAAGTTTTGATATCAAGTAGTTTGAGTTTTGCATTGTGATCTCTTTTTGTAATCGAGTTCGCGAGCTATCTATAATAAAGATTAGTGTTGAGTCAAGGGCTTTGCTTTGTTGCTATGATCTTGAGAAAGTAGAAAGAATAAAAGAGTTCATATTGATCTTATGGATAGTGATAACTTCACATATAGAAAGTATGAGGTGTAAAAAATGTTGAGAGTTGATGAACGTAGTGTTGGTCATCGTTGCAATTAACAGGAAGTGATAAGGAAAGAGGGGTTCACATATAAATATATTATCTTGGACACCTTTCATAATTGGGAGCACTCATTAAGTATGACATGCTAAAAGAGTTGACATTGGACAAGGAAGACAACATAATGGTTTATGTTTTCTCACATCTCAGTTAAAGTATATTGTTATTGACCTTCCAAACATGTTGAGCTTGCCTCTCCCCCTCATGCTAGCCAAATTCCTTGCACCAAGTAGAGATACTACTTGTGCTTCCAAATATCCTTAAACCCAGTTTTGCCATGAGAGTCCACCATACCTACCTATGGATTTAGTAAGATCCCTCAAGTAAGTTGTCATCGGTGCAAGCAAAAAAAATTGCTCTTTAAATATGCATAACTTATTAGTGTGGAGAAAATAAGCTTTGTACGATCTTGTTGTGGAAGTAATAAAAGCGACGGACTGCATAATAAAGGTCCACATACAAGGGGCAATATAAAGTGACGTTCTTTCGCATTAAGATTTTGTGTATCCAACCCTAAAAGCGCATGACAACCTCTGCTTCCGTCTGCGAAGGGCCTATCTTTTAGTTTATGTTTTTACTTTATGCTTGAGTCAAGGTGATCCTCACCTTTCCCTTTTTAATTTTATCCTTTGGCAAGCTCCTCGTGTTTGAAAGATCATGATATATATATATATATATATATATATATATATATATATATCCAATTGGATGTAAGTTAGCATGGGCTATTATTGTTGACATCACCTAAAGGTGAATACGTTGGGAAGCAACATAATAAGCCCCTATCTTTCTCAGTGTCTGGCTGAAACTCCATAACCACAAGTATTGCGTGAGTGTTAGCAATTATAGAAGACTACAAGATAGTTGAGTATGTGAGCTTGCTGAAAAGCTCTACTGTTGACTGTTTCTGGTGTTACGATAAATTGCAATTGCTTCAATGACTGAGATTATAGTTTGTTAGTTCCCAATGAAGTTTTTGAACCATACTTGACATTGTGAATTGATTGTTACTCGAGCATAGAAATCATATGATATATTCTATATATGTTGTTGTTATAAGAATGATCATGATGCCCTCATGTCCGTATTTTATTTTTATCGACACCTCTATCTCTAAGCATGTGGACATATTTTTCGATTCCGGCCTCCGCTTGAGGACAAGCGAGGTCTAAGCTTGGGGGAGTTGATACGTCGATTTTGCATCATGCTTTTATGTCAATATTTATTGCATTATGGGCTGTTTTTACACATTATATCTCATTACTTATGGCTATTCTCTCTTATTTTACAAGGTTTACCATGAAGAGGGGGAATGCCAGCTGTTGGATTTCTAGCTGGAAAAGGAGCAAACATTGGAAACCTATTTTGCGCAGCTCCAAAAGTCCTGAAACTCCACGAAACAACTTTTTGGAATTAATAAGAATTTCTGAGCGAAAAAAATACACCAGGGGGCCCACACCCTGTCCAGGAGACAGCCCCCCTATAGGGCGCGCCCCTATCTCCTAGGCCCCCTGGTGGGCCTCCGGTGTCCATCTTGTGCTATATCATCGCTTTTACCCTAGAAAAAATCATGGGCAAGCTTACGTGACGAAACTCCGCCGCCACGAGGTGGAACCTTGGCGGAATCAATCTAGGGCTCTGGCGGAGCTGTTCTACCGGGGACACTTCCCTCTGGGAGGGGGAAATCATCACCAACGTCATCACCAACGATCCTCTCATCGGGAGAGGGTCAATCTCCATCAACATCTTCACCAGCACCATCTCCTCTCAAAACCCTAGTTCATCTCTTGTATCCAATCTTGTATCAAAACCACAAATTGGTACCTGTGGGTTGCTAGTAGTGTTGATTACTCCTTGTAGTTGATGCTAATTGGTTTACTTGGTGGAAGATCATATGCTCAGATCCTTTATGCATATTATTACCCCTCTGATTATGAACATGAATATGCTTTGTGAGTAGTTATGTTTGTTCCTGAGGACAAGGGTGAAGTCTTGCTATTAGTAGTCATGTGAATTTGGTATTCATTCGATATTTTGATGAGATGTATGTTGTCTTTTCCTCTAGTGGTGTTATGTGAACGTCGACTACATGACACTTCACCATTATTTGGGCCTAGAGGAAGGCATGGGGAAGTAATAAGTATATGATGGGTTGCTAGAGTGACAGAAGCTTAAACCCTAGTTTATGTGTTGCTTCGTTAGGGGTTGATATGGATCCATATGTTTAATGTTGTGGTTAGGTTTACCTTAATACTTCTTTTGTAGTTGCAGACGCTTGCAATAGGGGTTAATCATAAGTGGGATGCTTGTCCAAGTAAGGACAGTACCCAAGTATTGGTCCACCCACATATCAAATTATCAAAGTACGAAACGCGAATCATATGAACGTGATGAAAACTAGCTTCACGATAATTTCTATGTGTCCTCGGGAGCTCCTTTCTCATTATTAGAAATTTTCTAGGCTTATCCTTTGCTAAATGAAGTATTGGGCCACCTGCACCTTACTTATTTTATTTACTTACTACTCGTTACTATTTATCTTATCACAAAATTATCTATCACCTACAATTTCAGTGCTTGCAGAGAAAACCTTACTGAAAACCGCTTATCATTTCCTTCTGCTCCTTGTTGGGTTCGACACTCTTACTTATCAAAAGGACTACGATTGATCCCCTACACTTGTGGGTCATCAGTGTCGACCCCAAGGTAAAACCCGTCAAAGAGCACCTTTGGGGGTCCACCATGCAGAAGAGAAAAGCAATTGGCGAAGAAGTGGCTCGGCTGTTGGCAGCAGAGTTCATCCGTGAAATCTACCACTCCGAGTGGCTAGCCAATGTAGTCATGGTCCCCAAAAAGGATGATTCACTTCGTATGTGCATTGATTTCAAGCATATCAATCGGGCCTGCCCGAAAGATCACTTCCCTCTCCCTCGCATCGATTAGATTGTCGACTCGACTGCAGGGTGTGAGCGCTTGTCTTTCTTAGATGCATATTCCGGGTATCATCAGATCCGACTGTATGGTCCCGATGAAATAAAAACAGCCTTCATCATCCCATCCGGGTGCTTTTTTTATGTCACTAAGCCATTTGGTCTTAAAAATGCTAGAGCCACATTCATGAGAATGATTTAGAAGTGCCTGCTCACTCAAATCAGTTGGAATGTGGAAGCATACATGGATGACATTGTGGTCAAGTCTCGCAAAGGTTCCGACCTATTGACTGGCCTCGCTGAAACCTTTGCCAATCTAAGAAGGTACGATATCAAGCTTAATCCGTCAAAGTGCACATTCAGAGTTCCAGGAGGAAAGTTACTCGGTTTTCTCGTTTCCAAATGAGGGATCGACGCCAATCCAGAAAAAGTTGATACCATTCTTCGAATGAAACGCCCCGCGCGAGTGCACGACGTTCAGAAGCTGACTGGTTGTTTGGCCGCCTTGAGTCGATTCATTTCTCGTCTCGGTGAAAAGGCCTTGCCTCTTTACCAACTGATGAAGAAATCTGATAAGTTCGAGTGGACTGAGGAAGCTGATAAAGCATTTGCAGAGCTCAAAACCCTGCTTTCCACCCAGCCGGCGCTCGCTGCACCAATCAGCAAAGAGCCTTTACTGCTTTACATTGTAGTCACTGGACAAGTTGTTAGTACAGTACTCACGGTCGAGCGAGAAGAGGAAGGAAAAGCTTACAAGGTTCAACGCCTAGTTTATTATCTCTCTGAAGTTTTGACTCCATCCAAGCAACGATATCCACATTATCAGCTTGTCTATGGAATATACATGACCATGAAGAAGGTTGCGCATTATTTTTCTGATCACTCCACATTATCAGACGCACCATTATCTGAAATTCTGAATAACAGAGATGCAACTGGTCGAGTGGCAAAATGGGCGATTGAACTCCTTCCATTGGATATCAAGTTTGAGGCAAAGAAGGCTATCAAGTCCCAAGCAATTGCAGATTTCCTTGCCGAGTGGATGAGCAGCAAGTGCCGACTCAAGTTCACTTGGAGCATTGGACTATGTTCTTTGATGGATCCAAGATGCTGAATGGTTCAGGTGCCAGGGTAGTATTGATATCCCCCCGTGGAGACAGGCTTAGTTATGTTCTCCAGATTCATTTTGATTCCTCCAATAACGAAGCCGAATATGAAGCACTGTTATACGGGTTGCTGATGACCCACTAGTATAGGGGATCTATCGTAGTCCTTTCGATAAGTAAGAGTGTCGAACCCAACGAGGAGCAGAAGGAAATGATAAGCGGTTTTCAGCAAGGTATTCTCTGCAAGTACTAAAATAAGTGGTAACAGATAGTTTTGTGATAAGATAAATTGTAACGAGCAACAAGTAATAAAAGTAAATAAAGTGCAGCAAGGTGGCCCAATCCTTTTTGTAGCAAAGGACAAGCCTGGACAAACTCTTATAATAGGAAAAGCGCTCCCGAGGACACATGGGAATATCGGCAAGCTAGTTTTCATCACGCTCATATGATTCGCATTCGGTACTTTGATAATTTGATATGTGGGTGGACCGGTGCTTGGGTACTGCCCTTACTTGGACAAGCATCCCACTTATGATTAACCTCTATTGCAAGCATCCGCAACTACAAAAAAAGTATTAAGGTAAACCTAACCATAGCATGAAACATTTGGATCCAAATCATCCCCTTACGAAGCAACGCATAAACTAGGCTTTAAGCTTCTGTCACTCTAGCAACCCATCATCTACTTATTACTTCCCAATGCCTTCCTCTAGGCCCAATAATGGTGAAGTGCTATGTAGTCGACATTCACATAACACCACTAGAGGTTAGACAACATACATCTTATCAAAATATCGAACGAATACCAAATTCACATGACTACTAATAGCAAGACTTCTCCCTTGTCCTCAGGAACAAACGTAACTACTCACAAAGCATATTCATGTTCATAATCAGAGGGGTAATAATGTGCATATAGGATCTGAACATATGATCTTCCACCAAATAAACCAACTAGCATCAACTACTAAGAGTAATCAACACTACTAGCAAACTACTAGCACCAATCCCGGACTTGGAGACAAGAATTGGATACAAGAGATGAACTAGGGTTTGGAGATGAGATGGTGCTGGTGAAGATGTTGATGGAGATTGCTCTCTCCCGATGAGAGGAGCATTGGTGATGAGGATGGTGGTGATGTCCCCCTCTCGGAGGGAAGTGTCCCTGGCAGAAAAGCTCCGCCAGAGCCCTAGATTGGTTCCGCCAAGGTTCCGCCTCGTGGCAGCGGAGTCATGTCCCAAAAGGTTCTCTCTGATTTTTTTCTTATCGAAAGACTTCATATAGGAGTAGATGGGCGTTGGAGAGCCACTAGGGGGCCCACGAGGTAGGGGGGCGTGCCCAGGGGGGGGCGCCCCCACCCTCGTGAGCAGAGTGTGGGCCCCCTGGCCTTCATCTTTGGCGACGATTTTTCTTTATTTATTTCAAGGTATTCCGTGGAGTTTCAGGACTTTTGGAGTTGCACAGAATAGTTCTTCAATATTTGTTCCTTTTCCAGCCCAGAATTCCAGCTGCCGGCATTCTCCCTTTTCATGTAAACCTTGTAAAATAAGAGAGAATAGCCATAAGTATCGTGACATAACGTGAAATAACAGCCCATAATGCAATAAATATTGACATAAAAGCATGATGCAAAATGGACGTATCAAAACCCCCAAGCTTAGACCTCGCTTGTCCTCAAGAAAAGCCGATAACAATAAATATGTCCTCATGTTTAGAGGTAGAGGCGTCGATAAAAAATAAAATACGGACATGAAGGCATCATGATTATTTCATAACAGCAACATAAATAGATTGTGTCATATGATTACTCATGTTAAAGTAGTGATCTATTCACGAAGCCAAAGCATGAATCAAAAACATTATTGGGCACTAACAATTATAATCTCAGTCATTGAAGCAATTGCAATTTATCATAACATCGGAAAGAGTCTATGTGAGAGCTTAAAAGCAAGTCCACATACTCAACTATCATTTAGTCCTTCATAATTGCTAGCACTCACGCGATACTTGTGGTTACGGAGTTTTAATCGGACATAGAGAAAGATAGGGGCTTATAGTTTTTGCCCCACAACCTTTTACCTCAAGGGTAATGTCAACAATAACAATTCATGCTCCCCCACATCCAATTAGATATGTATATCATACTCTTTCCAACATGCTGAGCTTGCCAAAGGATAAAATGAAAAAGGAATGCTGAGGATCACCGTGACTCTTGTAAGGTAGAGGATAATAATAAAAGATAGGCCCTTCGCAGAGGGAAGCAGAGGTTGTCATGCGCATTTAGGGTTGATGCACAAAATCTTAATGCAAAAGAACGACACTTTATATTGCCCCTTGTATGTGAACCTTTATTATGAAGTCCGTCGCTTTTATTGCGTCCACAACAAGTTCGTACAAAGCTTATTTCTCTACATTAATAAATCATGCATATTTAGAGAGCAATTTTTATTGCTTGCACCGATGACAACTTACTTGAGGGATCTTACTCAATCCATAGGTAGATATGGTGGACTCTCATGGCAAAACTGGTTTAAGGGTGTTTGGAAGCACAAGTAATATTTCTACTTGGTGCTAAGAATTTGGCTAGCATGAGGGGGAAAGGCAAGCTCAACACGGTAGAGGATCCATGACAACATAATTTATCTCGAATGTAAGAAAACATAACTCATTATGTTGTCTTCCTTGTCCAACCTCCACTCTTTAGCATGTCATATTTTAATGAGTGCTCCCAACCATAAAAGATGTCAATGATAATATATCTATATGTGAAACCTCTCTCTCCTTATTACTTCCTATTAATTGCAACGATGACCAAAGCTATATTTGCAAACTCCCAACAACTTTTAATCATCATACTCTTTCTATGTGAAGTCATTACTTTCAATAAGATCAATATGAACTCTTGATTCTTTTTATTCTTTTCTTCTACTTTCCCAAGATCATGGCAAAACAATCAAGCCCTTGACTCGACACTAATCTTTATTATAAAGCTCATGGAGTCGATTACAAGGAAAGATCATAAAGAAAAACTGCCATGACTTTATTCTACTAAATCAAAATACTACTAATAGGATCGAACTAAGAAAAACTGTAAAGATAGGAGTTGTGATGGTGATACGATACCAGGGCACCTCCCCCAAGCTTGGCAGTTGCCAAAGGGAGTGCCCATACCCATGTGATTATTTCCTCGGAGGTGATGGAGGTGGTGAAGATGATGCGGGCTTGTCGTCCAACTTCCATGGCATAGGCTCTCCATCATAGAAGGATGATCGAGTCTCCGGAATCCTCAAATCTGCAGCCAAACTCATCCTTTTGAATCTATATTCATACTCACAGTTTTGATTTTGCAGGTCATAAATTTGGGCTTGGAGGTGCTCGATCTTCTCTTGAAGCTTAAAGATAGCCTGCCCGGTACTCTTGGCATCCGGCTCGTAGTTGTTGGTGAACTCCGCGAGCATCTTGTGGCTAGCGTTGATTCCACGCTCCACCATCCCCTGACACTTGAAAACTTGTTGCTCCATTGTCTCGAGCCTCGACTCCACACTTCCGGTTCCATTCTCAAAGAACTTGTCCTTGGAAGCACTTGGGGTCGTTATGATGATCTAGACCTGTCAGAAAAATAGCTCGAAACGAAAACAGAGAATATTTGCGTGATACGGTGGTCAAAAACTTCAGGAGTATATATAATGAATTTTTACCGACCAAAATACATATCGTGCAAGGAAACGGAGTCCGGAGGGCACACGAGGTGCTCACGAGGTAGGGGGCGCGCCCAGGGGGTAGGGCGCGCCCTCCACCCTCGTGGAGGCCTCGTGTCCTCCCCGGACTGCTATTTATTTTTCTATTTTTCTAAATATTCCAAAACGGAGAAATATTGCCTTAAAAATTGTTTTGGAGTCGGTTTACTTACCGTACCACATACCTATTCCTTTTCGGAGTCTGGAACATTCTGGAAAGTGTCCCTTATGTACTCCTCCGGGGTCACGGTTTCAATAATATTAGTTTCAACATTTATAGGATTACCTGAGATATAGTGTTTGATCCTTTGACCGTTTACCACCTTCGGATTTGTGCCTGCGAAGTTGTTGATTTTCATGGCACCAGAACAATAGACCTCCTCGATAACGTAGGGACCTTCCCATTTAGAGAGAAGTTTTCCTGCAAAAAATCTTAAATGAGAGTTGTATAGCAATACATAATCACCTACATTAAACTCACACTTTTGTATCCTTTTGTCATGCCATCTTTTAACTTTTTCTTTAAACAACTTGGTATTTTTCATATGCTTGGGCTCTCCATTCATCAAGTGAGCTAATATCAAATAACCTCTTCTCACCGGCAAGTTTGAAATCATAGTTGAGCTCTTTAATATCCCAATATGCCTTATGTTCTTGTTCGAGAGGTAAGTGACAAGCTTTTCCATAGACCATTTTGTACGGAGACATACCCATAGGATTTTTATATGCAGTTCTATAGGCCCATAATGCATCATCAAGTTTCTTGGAACAATTCTTTCTAGACCTATTAACAGTCTTTTGTAAGATTAATTTGAGTTCCCTATTGCTCAATTCTACTTGACCACTAGACTGAGGGTGATAAGGAGATGCAATCCTATGATTAACGTCGTATTTAGCAAGCATCTTACGGAAAGCACCATGGATAAAGTGTGAACCACCATCAGTCATTAAGTATCTAGGGACTCCAAACCTCAGAAAAATAACTTCCTTAAGCATTTTAATAGAAGTGTTGTGATCAGCACTACTAGTTGGAATAGCTTCTACCCACTTAGTAACGTAATCAATAGCAACTAGAATATGAGTGTAACCATTAGAGGCAGGAAAAGGTCCCATATAATCAAAGCCCCAAACATCAAATGGCTCAATAAAAAGTGAATAATTCATAGGCATTTCTTGACGTCTACTGATATTACCAATTCTTTGACATTCATCGCAAGACAAAACAAACTTACGGGCATCCTTGAAGAGAGTAGGCCAATAAAAACCGGATTGCAATACCTTATGTGCAGTTCTATCTCCAGCATGATGTCCTCCATAAGCTTCGGAGTGACACTTGCGTAGGATCTATTCCTGTTCTTGCTCAGGTACACAACGTCTAATGACATCATCTACTCCTTCTTTATAAAGATGTGGATCATCCCAAAAGTAATGTCGCAAGTCATAGAAAACTTTTTCTTTTGCTGGTATGTGAAGCTAGGCGGTATAAATTTAGCAACAATATAATTAGCATAATCAGCATACCATGGAGTGCTACGAGAAGTACTTATGACATTTAATTGCTCATCAGGAAAGCTATCATCAATAGGTAGTGGGTCATCAAGAACATTCTCTAACCTAGACAAGTTGTCTGCAACGGGGTTCTCAGCTCCCTTTCTATCAACAATATGCAAATCAAATTCTTGAAGCAGGAGAACCCATCTAATAAGTCTAGGTTTTGCATCCTTCTTTTCCATAAGATATTTAATAGCAGCATGATCAGTGTGAATAGTAACTTTGGAATCAACAATATAAGGTCTAAACTTATCACAAGCAAACACTACTGCTAAAAATTCCTTTTTGGTAGTAGCATAATTTCTTTGAGCACTATCTAGAGCCTTACTAGCATCATGGATAACATTTAATTTCTTATCAACTCTCTGCCCTAGAACAGCACCTACAGCATAATCACTAGCATCACACATAATTTCAAAGGGTAAATTCCAATCAGGTGGCTGAACAACAGGAGCAGAGACTAGTGCTTTCTTAAGTATTTCAAATGCTTCTACACAATCATCATCAAAGACAAACGGTACATCTTTTTGTAATAAATTAGTCAGAGGCTGAGAGATTTTTGAGAAGTCCTTAATGAACCTCCTATAAAATCCGGCGTGACCAAGGAAACTTCTTATACCTTTGATGTCCTTTGGACATGGCATCTTTTCAATAGCATCAACCTTGGCTTTATCAACTTCAATACCTCTTTCAGAAACTTTGTGCCCCAAGACAATACCTTCATTAACCATAAAGTGGCACTTTTCCCAATTCAAGACAAGATTAGTTTCTTCACATCTCTGCAAAACTCGATCAAGATTGCTTAAGTAATCATCAAAAGAGGAACCATAGACGGAAAAGTCATCCATGAAAACCTCACAAATCTTTTCGCATAAGTCAGAGAATATAGCCATCATGCATCTTTGAAAGGTAGCAGGTGCATTACATAAACCAAAAGGCATACGTCTATAAGCAAAAGTACCAAAATGGCATGTAAAAGTAGTCTTTGATTGATCTTTAGCTGACACAGGTATTTGAGAGAAACCAGAATAACCATCTAGAAAGCAATAATGTGTATGTTTGCATAGTCTTTCTAGCATTTGATCAATAAAAGGTAAGGGGTAATGATCTTTATTAGTAGCCTTATTTAACTTACGGAAATCAATTACCATCCTATAACCTGTGATAATTCTTTGAGGGATCAATTCATCTTTATCATTAGGGACAACAGTAATACCTCCCTTCTTAGGGACACAATGGATAGGACTTACCCACTGACTATCAGCAACGGGATAAATTATACCTGCCTCCAGAAGCTTGAGTATTTCTTTTCTTACCACTTCTTTCATTTTAGGATTCAAACATCGTTGAGGATCACAAACTGGTTTGGCATCAGCTTCCAAATTTATTTTATGTTGACATAGAGTGGGACTAATGCCCTTAAGATCATCCAGACTATATCCAATAGCAGCACAGTGCTTCTTCAGAGTTTTCAATAATCTTTCCTCTTCATGCTCTGAAAGGTTAGCGCTAATAATAATAGGATATATTTTCTTTTCATCAAGATAAGCATATTTAAGATTATCTGACAACGGTTTAAGCTCAAACACGGGATCACCCTTGGGTGGAGGAGGATCCCCTAGGATTTCAACACGCAAATTGTGTTGCAGAATAGTTTCCTGTTTAAAGAATAATTCATCTATTTCCCTTCTTTCATTCATAAACATATCATTTTCATGATCTAGCAAATAGTGTTCTAAAGGATCACTAGGAGGTACAGCAATAGAAGCAAGACCAATAATTTCATCCTTACTAGGCAATTCTTCCTCACGATGTTGTTTACTAAATTTAGAGAAATTAAACTCATGAACCATATCATCCAAGCCAATAGTAACAACATTCTTTTCGCAATCTGTAGTAGCATTAACAGTACGCAAGAAGGGTCTACCAAATATAATGGGACAAAAGCTATCTTGTGGAGAACCAAGAACAAGAAAATCAGCGGGATATTTGGTTTTCCCACACAAGACTTCAACATCTCTAACAATTCCAATTGGAGATATAGTATCTCTATTTGCAAGTTTAATTGTAACATCAATTTCTTCTAACTCAGCAGGTGCAATCTCATGCATAATTTCTTTGTATAAGTCAATGGGTATAACACTAGCACTAGCACCCATATCACATAAGCCGTGATAACAATGATCTCCTAATTTTACAGAAATAACAGACATGCCTACCACAGGTCTATGTTTATCTCTATCACAGGGTTTAGCAATTCTAGCAGTTTCACCAGTGAATTGAATAACATGCCCATCAATATTGTCAGACAAGAGATCTTTAACAATAGCAATATTGGGTTCTACTTTGACTTGCTCAGGAGGTGTATAAGTCCTAATATTGCTTTTACGAACAACAGTTGAAGCTTTAGCATGATCCTTCATTCTAGCAGGGAGAGGGGGTTTCTCAACATAAGAAGTAGGAACAATAGGATCATTGTAAGTGACAATCTTTTCTTCAACTTTAATAGGTGCACCTACTTTTACTTCTATGGGAGGATGATGTTTAAACCACTTCTCCTTAGAGAGATCAACATAAGTAGCAAAAGATTCACAGAAAGAAGCTACTATCTCAGAGTCAAGTCCATATTTAGTGCTAAACTTAGGGAAAACATTGGTATCCATAAAAGATTTAACACAATCAAACTTGGGTGTCATACCTGACTCCTTACCTTCGTCGAGGTCCCAATATTCAGAGTTGCGTTTAATTCTATCCAATAGATTCCATCCAAATTCAATAGACTTCATCATTAAAGAGCCAGCACAAGAAGTATCGAGCATGGTGCAATTGTTATCCGAAAGCCGATTATAAAAATTCTGGAGAATTGTCAATTTTGAGAGCTCATGATTGGGGCATGAATATAACATTGATTCAAGCCTCCCCCAAGCTTGAGAGATGCTTTCTCCTTCACGAGGCCACAAATTATATATATAATTGCGAAAACGATGAACAGGATGCATAGGGTAATACTTTTGATGAAATTCCAATTTCACTCTTTTATAGTTCCATGATCTCGTATCATCACATAGCCTATACCATGTCAATGCATCTCCCTCCAAAGATAAAGGGAAAGCCTTCTTCTTAACAACATCATCAGGTATACCTGCAAGCTTAAATAGTCCACAAATATCATCCACAAAGCGTAGATGTTCGTCAGGATGCTTTGTTCCATCTCCTGCGAAAGTGTTAGCTAGCAGTTTTTCCATCATACCCGAAGGAATCTGAAAAGCAGTTTCATCTTCAATAGATTCAGTAGGTTCAGTGGGTTGAGGAGCAACTCTTGGCTCAACCGTACCGGGTGAAGATACCCCAAACAAGCCCCTCAAACAATTACTTTCCATAGTAACAAGTGACAGAAAATTTCAGCACAGTAAATAAATATTTCCTTACCAAATTCCACCTACCAAAGGCGCTTCACTCCCTGGCAACGGCGCCAGAAAAGAGTCTTGATGACCCACAAGTATAGGGGATCTATCGTAGTCCTTTTGATAAGCAAGAGTGTCGAACCCAACGAGGAGCAGAAGGAAATGATAAGCGATTTTCAGCAAGGTATTCTCTGCAAGTACTGAAATAAGTGGTAACAGATAGTTTTTGTTGGGTTTCGTAGTAATTTCAAAAATTTTCCTACGCACACGCAAGATCATGTGATGCATAGCAACGAGGGGAGAGTATTGTCTACGTACCCAACGCAGACCGACTGCGGAAGCGATGACACGACGTAGAGGAAGTAGTCGTACGTCTTCTCGATCCAACCGATCAAGCACCGAAACTACGGCACCTCCGAGTTCGAGCACACGTTCAGCTCGATGACGATCCCTGGACTCCGATCCAGCAAAGTGTCGGGGAAGAGTTTCGTCAGCACGACGGCGTGGTGACGATTTTGATGAACTACAGCAGCAGGGCTTCGCCTAAACTCCGCTACAGTATTATCGAGGAATATGGTGGCAGGGGGCACCGCACACGGCTAAGGAATAGATCACGTGGATCAACTTGTGTCAACTTGTCTTTGGGGTGCCTCTACCTCAGTATATAATGGAGCCAAGGGGGGAGGGGGCGCCGGCCAAGAGAGAGAGAGGCGCAGGAGGAGTCCTACTCCTACCGGGAGTAGGACTCCCCCCCAATCCTATTCTAACTAGGATTCCCAAGGGGGAAAGAGGGAGAGGGGTGGCTGGCCACCTCTCCTAGTCCTAATAGGACTAGGGGAAGGGGGGAGGCGCGCAGCCCCCATGGGCTGCCCCTTTCTCCTTTCCACTAAGGCCCATGAAGGCCCATATGGCTCCCGGGGGTTCCGGTAACCTCCCGGTAACCCGGTAAAATCCCAATTTCACTCGGAACACTTCCGATGTCCAAACATAGGCTTCCAATATATCAATCTTTATGTCTCGACCATTTCGAGACTCCTCGTCATGTCCGTGATCACATCCGGGACTCCGAACAACCTTCGGTACATCAAAATGCATAAACTCATAATATAACTGTCATCGTAACCTTAAGCGTGCGGACCCTACGGGTTCGAGAACAATGTAGACATGACCGAGACACGTCTCCGGTCAATAACCAATAGCGGGACCTGGATGCCCATATTGGCTCCTACATATTCTACGAAGATCTTTATCGGTCAGACCGCATAACAACATACGTTGTTCCCTTTGTCATCGGTATGTTACTTGCCCGAGATTCGATCGTCGGTATCCAATACCTAGTTCAATCTCGTTACCGGCAAGTCTCTTTACTCGTTCCGTAATACATCATCTCACAACTAACATATTAGTTGTAATGCTTGCAAGGCTTATGTGATGTGTATTACCGAGAGGGCCCAGAGATACCTCTCCGACAATCGGAGTGACAAATCCTAATCTCGAAATACGCCAACTCAACATCGACCATTGGAGACACCTGTAATACTCCTTTATAATCACCCAGTTACGTTGTGACGTTTGGTAGTACCCAAAGTGTTCCTCCGGCAAACGGGGGTTGCATAATCTCATAGTCATAGGAACATGTATAAGTCATGAAGAAAGCAATAGCAACATACTAAACGATCGTGTGCTAAGCTAATGGAATGGGTCATGTCAATCAGATCATTCAACTAATGATGTGACCTCGTTAATCAAATAACAACTCATTGTTCATGGTTAGGAAACATAACCATCTTTGATTAACGAGCTAGTCAAGTAGAGGCATACTAGTGACACTTTGTTTGTCTATGTATTCACACATGTATTATGTTTCCGGTCAATACAATTCTAGCATGAATAATAAACATTTATCATGAAATAAGGAAATAAATAATAACTTTATTATTGCCTCTAGGGCATATTTCCTTCAGTCTCCCACTTGCACTAGAGTCAATAATCTAGTTCACATCGCCATGTGATTTAATAGCAATAGTTCACATCACCATGTGATTAACACCCATAGTTCACATCGATATGTGATCAACACCCAAAGGGTTTACTAGAGTCAGTAATCTAGTTCACATCGCTATGTGATTAACACCCAAAGAGTACTAAGGTGTGATCATGTTTTGCTTGTGAGATAATTTTAGTCAACAGGTCTGTCACATACAGATCTGTAAGTATTTTGCGAATTTCTATGTCAACAATGCTCTGCACTGAGCTATTCTAGCTAATTGCTCCCACTTTCAATATGTATCCAGATTGAGACTTAGAATCATCTGGATCAGTGTCAAAAAACTTGCATCGACGTAACCCTTTATGACGAACCTTTTTGTCACGTCCATAATCGAGAAACATATCCTTATTCCACTAAGGATAATTTTGACCGCTATCCAGTGATCTACTCCTAGATCACTATTGTACTCCCTTGCCAAACTCAGTGGTAGGGCATACAATAGATCTGGTATACAGCATGGCATATTTTATAGAACCTAATACTGAGGCATAGGGAATGACTTTCATTCTCTTTCTATCTTCTGTCGTGGTCAGGCTTTGAGTTTTACTCAACTTCACACCTTGTAACACAGGCAAGAAACCTTTTCCTTTGACTGTTCCATTTTGAACTACTTCAGAATATTGTCAAGGTATGTACTCATTGAAAACTCATCAAGTGTCTTGATCTATCTCTATAGATCTTGATACTTAATATGTAAGCAGCTTCACCGAGGTCTTTCTTTAAAAAACTCCTTTCAAACACTCCTTTATGCTTTGCAGAATAATTCTACATTATTTCCGATCAACAATATGTCATTCACATATACTTATCAGAAATGTTGTAGTGCTCCCACTCACTTTCTTGTAAATACAGGCTTCACTGTAAGTCTGTACAAAACTATATGCTTTGATCAACTTATCAAAGCGTATCTTCCAACTCTGAGATGCTTGCACCAGTCCATTGATGAATCGCTGGAGCTTGCACATTTTGTTAGCACCTTTCGGATCGACAAAAACTTCTGGTTGTATCATATACAACTCTCCTTAAGAAACCATTAAGGAATGCAGTTTTGACATCCATTTACCAGATTTCATAAAATGTGGCAATTGCTAACATGATTCAGACAGGACTTAAGCATCGATACGAGTGAGAAAATCTCATCGTATTCAACACCTTGAACTTGTCGAAAACCTTTTGCAACAAGTCGAGCTTAGTAGATAGTAACACTACTATCAGTGTCCGTCTTCCTCTTGAAGATCCATTAATTTAACATGGCTTGCTGATCTTTGAGCAAGTCAATCAAAGTCCATACTTTGTTCTCATACATGGATCATATCTCAGATTTCATGGCTTCAAGCCACTTTGCGGAATCTGGGCTCACCATCGCTTCTTCATAGTTCGTAGGTTCATCATGATCTAGTAGCATGACCTCCAGAACAGGATTACCGTACCACTCTGGTGCGGATCTTATTCTGGTTGATCTACGAGGTTCAGTAGTATCTTGATCTGAAGTTTCATGATCATTATCATTGGCTTCCTCACTAACTGGTGTAGGTGTCACTGAAACAGTTTTCTGTGATGAACTACTTTCCAGTAAAGGAGCAGGTACAGTTACCTCGTCAAGTTCTACTTTCCTCCCATTCACTTCTTTCGAGAGAAACTCCTTCTCTAGAAATGATCCATTCTTAGCAACGAATGTCTTGCCTTCGGATCTGTGATAGAAGGTGTACCCAACAGTTTCCTTTGGGTATCATATGAAGTCATATTCTCCGATTTGGGTTCGAGCTTATCAGGTTGAAGCTTTTTCACATAAGCATCGCAGCCCCAAACTTTAAGAAACGACAACTTTGGTTTCTTGCCAAACCACAGTTCATAAGGCGTCGTCTCAACGGATTTTGATGGTGCCCTATTTAACGTGAATGCAGCTATCTTTAATGCATAACCCCAAAACGATAGTGGTAAATCGGTAAGAAACATCATAGGTTGCACCATATCCAATAAAGTACAATTATGACGTTCGGACACACCATTGTGGTGTTCCAGGTGGCATGAGTAGTGAAACTATTTCACATTGTTTTTAACTGAAGGCCAAACTCGTAACTCAAATACTCTTCTCTACGATCAGATCGTAGAAACTTTATTTTCTTGTTACGATGATTTTTCACTTCACTCTGAAATTCTTTGAACTTTTCAAATGTTTCAGACTTGTGTTTCATTAAGTAGATATACTCATATCTGCTCAAATCATCTGTGAAGATCAGAAAATAATGATACTTGCCATGAGCATCAACACTCATTGGATTGCATACATCGGTATGTATTATTTCCAATAAGTCAGTAGCTCGTTCCATTGTTCCGGAGAACGGAGTTTTAGTCATCTTGCCCAAAAGGCACGGTTCGCAAGCATCAAATGATTCATAACCAAGTGATTCCGAAAATCCATCTTTATGGAGTTTCTTCATGCGCTTTACACCGATATGACCCAAACGGCAGTGCCACAAATAAGTTGCACTATCATTATTAACTTTGCATCTTTTGGCTTCAATATTATGAATATGTGTATCACTACGATCGAGATCCAATGAACTATTTTCATTGGGTGTATGACCATATAAGGTTTTATTCATGTAAACAGAACAACAATTATTCTCTTACTTTAAATGAATAACCGTATTGCAATAAACATGATCAAATCATATTCATGCTCAACGCAAACACCAAATAACACTTATTTAGGTTTCAACACTAATCCCGAAAGTATAGGGAGTGTGCGATGATGATCATATCAATCTTGGAACCACTTCCAACACACATCGTCACTTCACCCTCAACTAGTCTCTGTTTATTCTGTAACTCCTGTTTCGAGTTACTAATCTTAGCAACCAAACAAGTATCAAATACTCAGGGGTTACTATAAACACTAGTAAGGTACACATCAATAACATGTATATCAAATATACCCTTGTTCACTTTGCCATCCTTCTTATCCACCAAATATTCAGGGCATTTCCGCTTCCAGTGACCATTTCCTTTGCAGTGTAATCACTCAGTTTCAGGCTTTGGTCCAGCTTTGGGCTTCTTCGCAGGAGTGACAACTTGCTTGTCTTTCTACTTGAAGTTCCCTTTCTTTCCCTTTGCCCTTTTCTTGAAACTAGTGGTCTTGTCAATCATCAACACTTGATGCTCTTTCTTGATTTCTACCTTCGTCGATTTCAGCATCACGAAGAGCTCGGGAATCGTTTTCGTCATCCCTTGCATTATAGTTCATCACGAAGTTCTACTAACTTGGTGGTGGTGACTAGAGAATTCTGTCAATCACTATCTTATCTGGAAGATTAACTCCCACTTGATTCAAGCGATTGTAGTACCCAGACAATCTGAGCACATGCTCACTAGTTGAGCGATTCTCCTCCATCTTTTAGCTATAGAACTTGTTGGAGACTTCATATCTCTCAACTCGGGTATTTGCTTGAAATATTAACTTCAACTCCTGGAACATCTCATATGGTCCATGACGTTCAAAACGTCTTTGAAGTCCCGATTCTAAGCCGTTAAGCATGGTGCACTAAACTATCAAGTAGTCATCATATTGAGCTAGCCAAACGTTCATAACGTCTGCATCTGCTCCTGCAATAGGTCTGTCACCTAGCGGTGCATCAAGGACATAATTCTTCTGTGCAGCAATGAGGATAAACCTCAGATCACGGATCCAATCCGCATCATTGCTACTAACATCTTTCAACACAATTTTCTCTAGGAACATATCAAAATAAACATAGGGAAGCAACAACGCGAGCTATTGATCTACAACATAATTTGCAAAATACTATCAGGACTAAGTTCATGATAAATTAAGTTCAATTAATCATATTACTTAAGAACTCCCACTTAGATAGACATCCCTCTAATCTCTAAGTGATTACGTGATCCAAATCAACTAAACCATGACCGATCATCACGTGAGATGGAGTAGTTTTCAATGGTGAACATCGTTATGTTGATCATATCTACTATATGATTCACGCTCGACCTTTCGGTCTCCGTGTTCCGAGGCCATATCTGCATATGCTAGGCTCGTCAAGTTTAACCTGAGTATTCTGCGTGTGCAAAACTGGCTTGCACCCGTTGTAGATGGACGTAGAGCTTATCACACCCGATCATCACGTGGTGTCTGGGCACGACGAACTTTGGCAACGGTGCATACTCAGGGAGAACACTTCTTGATAATTTAGTGAGAGATCATCTTATAATGCTACCGTCAATCAAAGCAAGATAAGATGCATAAAAGATAAACATCACATGCAATCAATATAAGTGATATGATATGGCCATCATCATCTTGTGCTTGTGATCTCCATCTCCGAAGCACCGTCATGATCACCATCGTCACCGGCGCGACACCTTGATCTCCATCGTAGCATCGTTGTCGTCTCGCCAATCTATTGCTTCTACGACTATCGCTACCGCTTAGTGATAAAGTAAAGCAATTACAGGGCGATTGCATTGCATACAATAAAGCGACAACCATATGGCTCCTGCCAGTTGCCGATAACTCGGTTACAAAACATGATCATCTCATACAATAAAATTAGCATCATGTCTTGACCATATCACATCACAACATGCCCTGCAAAAACAAGTTAGACGTCCTCTACTTTGTTGTTGCAAGTTTTACGTGGCTGCTACGGGCTTAGCAAGAACCGTTCTTACCTACGCATCAAAACCACAACGATAGTTTGTCAAGTTAGTGCTGTTTTAACCTTCGCAAGGACCGGGCGTAGCCACACTCGATTCAACTAAAGTTGGAGAGACAGACACCCGCAAGCCACCTCTGTGCAAAGCACGTCGAGGGAACCGGTCTCGCGTAAGCATACGCGTAAGGTTGGTCCGGGTCGTCTCATCCAACAATACCGCGAACCAAAGTATGACATGCTGGTAGGCAGTATGACTTGTATCGTCCACAACTCACTTGTGTTCTACTCGTGCATATAACATCAACATAAATAACCTAGGCTCGGATGCCACTGTTGGGTTTCGTAGTAATTTCAAAAATTTTCCTACGCACACACAAGATCATGTGATGCATAGCAACGAGGGGAGAGTATTGTCTACGTACCCAACGCAGACCGACTGCGGAAGCGATGACACGACGTAGAGGAAGTAGTCGTACGTCTTCTCGATCCAACCGATCAAGCACCGAAACTACGGCACCTCCGAGTTCGAGCACACGTTCAGCTCGATGGCGATCCCCGGACTCCGATCCAGCAAAGTGTCGGGGAAGAGTTTCGTCAGCACGACGGCGTGGTGACGATTTGATGAACTACAGTAGCAGGGCTTCGCCTAAACTCCGCTACAGTATTATCGAGGAATATGGTGCAGGGGCACCGCACACGGCTAAGGAATAGATCACGTGGATCAACTTGTGTCAACTTGTCTTTGGGGTGCCTCTACCTCAGTATATAAAGGAGCCAAGGGGGAGGGGGCGCCGGCCAAGAGAGAGAGAGGCGCAGGAGGAGTCCTACTCCTACCGGGAGTAGGACTCCCCCCCCCCAATCCTATTCCAACTAGGATTCCCAAGGGGGAAAGAGGGAGAGGGGGCCGGCCACCTCTCCTAGTCCTAATAGGACTAGGGGAAGGGGGGAGGCGCGCAGCCCCCTTGGGCTGCCCCTTTCTCCTTTCCACTAAGGCCCATGAAGGCCCATATGGCTCCCGGGGGTTCCGGTAACCTCCCGGTAACCCGGTAAAATCCCGATTTCACCCGGAACACTTCCGATGTCCAAACATAGGCTTCCAATATATCAATCTTTATGTCTCGACCATTTCGAGACTCCTCGTCATGTCCGTGATCACATCCGGGACTCCGAACAACCTTCGGTACATCAAAATGCATAAACTCATAATATAACTGTCATCGTAACCTTAAGCGTGCGGACCCTACGGGTTCGAGAACAATGTAGACATGACCGAGACACGTCTCCGGTCAATAACCAATAGCGGGACCTGGATGCCCATATTGGCTCCTACATATTCTACGAAGATCTTTATCGGTCAGACCGCATAACAACATACGTTGTTCCCTTTGTCATCGGTATGTTACTTGCCCGAGATTCGATCGTCGGTATCCAATACCTAGTTCAATCTCGTTACCGGCAAGTCTCTTTACTCGTTCCGTAATACATCATCTCACAACTAACATATTAGTTGTAATGCTTGCAAGGCTTATGTGATGTGTATTACCGAGAGGGCCCAGAGATACCTCTCCGACAATCGGAGTGACAAATCCTAATCTCGAAATACGCCAACTCAACATCGACCATTGGAGACACCTGTAATACTCCTTTATAATCACCCAGTTACGTTGTGACGTTTGGTAGTACCCAAAGTGTTCCTCCGGCAAACGGGAGTTGCATAATCTCATAGTCATAGGAACATGTATAAGTCATGAAGAAAGCAATAGCAACATACTAAACGATCGTGTGCTAAGCTAATGGAATGGGTCATGTCAATAAGATCATTCAACTAATGATGTGACCTCGTTAATCAAATAAAAACTCATTGTTCATGGTTAGGAAACATAACCATCTTTGATTAACGAGCTAGTCAAGTAGAGGCATACTAGTGACACTTTGTTTGTCTATGTATTCACACATGTATTATGTTTCCGGTCAATACAATTCTAGCATGAATAATAAACATTTATCATGAAATAAGGAAATAAATAATAACTTTATTATTGCCTCTAGGGCATATTTCCTTCAGTTTTGTGATAAGATAAATTGTAAGGAGCAACAAGTAACAAAAGTAAATAAAGTGCAGCAAGGTGGCCCAATCCTTTTTGTAGCAAAGGACAATCCTGGACAAACTCTTACAATAGGAAAAGCGCTCCCGAAGACACATGGGAATATCGTGAAGCTAGTTTTCATCACGCTCATATGATTCGCGTTCGGTACTTTGATAATTTGATATGTGGGTGGACCGGTGCTTGGGTACTGCCCTTACTTGGAGAAGCATCCCACTTATGATTAACCTCTATTGCAAGCATCCGCAACTACAACAAAAGTATTAAGGTAAACCTAACCATAGCATGAAACATGTGGGTCCAAATCAGCCCCTTACGAAGCAACGCATAAACTAGGGTTTAAGCTTCTGTCACTCTAGCAACCCATCATCTACTTATTACTTCCCAATCCCTTCCTCTAGGCCCAATAATGGTGAAGTGTTATGTAGTCAACGTTCACATAACACCACTAGAGGTTAGACAACATACATCTTATCAAAATATCGAACGAATACCAAATTCACATGACTACTAATAGCAAGACTTCTCCCTTGTCCTCAGGAATAAACGTAACTACTCACAAAGCATATTCATGTTCATAATCAAAGGGGTAATAATGTGCATATAGGATCTGAACATATGATCTTCCACCAAATAAACCAACTAGCATCAACTACTAAGAGTAATCAACACTACTAGAAAACTACTAGCACCAATCCCGGACTTGGAGACAAGAATTGGATACAAGAGATGAACTAGGGTTTGGAGATGAGATGGTGCTGGTGAAGATGTTGATGGAGATTGCTCTCTCCCGATGAGAGGAGCGTTGGTGATGACGATGGTGATGATTTCCCCCTCCCAAAGGGAAGTGTCCCCGGCAGAAAAGCTCCGCAGGGCCCTAGATTGGTTCCGCCTCGTGGCGGCGGAGTCTCGTACCGAAAGGTTCTCTCTGATTTTTTTCTTATCGAAAGACTTCATATAGGAGAAGATGGGCGTCGGAGGCCACCAGGGGGCCCACGAGGTAGGGGGGCGCGCCCAGGGGGGCGCCCCCACCCTCGTGAGCAGGGTGTGGGCCCCCTGGCCTTCATCTTTGGCGATGATTTTTCTTTATTTATTTCAAGGTATTCCGTGGAGTTTTAGGACTTTTGGAGTTGCGCAGAATAGTCCTTCAATATTTGCTCCTTTTCCAGCCCAGAATTCCAGCTGCCGGCATTCTCCCTTTTCATGTAAACCTTGTAAAATAAGAGAGAATAGCCATAAGTATCGTGACATAACGTGAAATAACAGCCCATAATGCAATAAATATTGACATAAAAGCATGATGCAAAATGGACGTATCAGTTGCGTATGGCCATTTCACTCGGCGTCCGTCACCTTATGGTCTACGGTGACTCAGATTTGGTGGTTAATCAAGTGATGAAGGAATGGGATGTCAGGAGCCCAGCCATGAGTGGTTATTGTAATTAAGTGAGAAAGCTGGAAAATAAGTTTGAAGGTTTGGAGCTTCACCATATACCCCGACTGAAAAATCAAGCTGCAGATGAGTTGGCAAAGAAAGGATCAAAGAGAGAGGCCATTCCCCGAAATGTGTTTTTGGAACATATTCATTCACCTTCAGGTCAGGAAGATCCTTTCACCGAAGAATCACCACAGCCCAAGAGTGTCACAGATCCGACTGAAGTCGAAATCCCAGCCGTGCTCAACTTTGTCATGGAGGTTTTGGTCATCACTCCCGACTAGACAGTGCCATACATTGCATACATTCTTAGGAAAGAACTCCAGAGGATGAAGAAGAGGCTCGACAGATCTTCCGATGGTCTAAAGTCTTTACTGTGATAAAAGGTCAGTTGTTCAGAGAAAGTGTAACTGGGGTCTGCCAAAAGTGCATCATGCCAGAATAAGGCCGATTGATCCTCAATGATATTCACTCGAGGACCTGTGGTCACCATGCGTCCTCTCAGACCATCATGGCCAAAGTTTACCGAGCCGGGTTTTACTGTCCACATGCCAACGAGATGGCAAAAGAAATAGTGGACAAGTGTGAAGGCTGTCAGTTTTACTCCAACATGTCCCATTAACCTGCATCAGCTCTGAAGACCATTCCACTCGTCTGGCCTTTCGCTGTTTGGGGATTGGATATGGTTGGACCCCTGAGTACCGGCAAGAGCGGGTTTACCCATGTGCTAGTAGCAGTCGACAAGTTTACCAAGTGGATCGAAGCCAAGCCCATTAAAAACCTTGAAGCAAGTACTGCTGTGAGTTTCATCAGAGAATTGACATTCAGATATGGTGTACCGCACAACATCATCACTGACAACGGATCGAACTTCAACTCTGATGAATTCAGAGCATTTTGTGCTTCCCAACGCACGAGGGTCGATTGCGCTTCGGTCACCCATCCTCAGTCAAATGGGAAGGCTGAGCGAGTGAATGGACTGATTCTCAAAGGACTGAAGCCCCAGTTGATGCGTGACCTCAAGCACGTGGCAGGAGCTTGGGTCGATGAGCTCCCATCAGTGCTTTGGGGGCTGAGGACAACTCCCAATCGGTCGACTGGACAGACTCCATTCTTTTTAGTCTACGGGGCCGAAGCCACAAGCTCGACAAGATGCAGTCGACCTCCTGGAGGAAGAAACAGAGATGGCCTTGATCCGGTCGACCATTTATCAACAAGAGTTGTGTCGATTCCATGCCAGGAACGTAAGGGGTCGAGCGTTCCAGGAAGGGGACTTAGTTCTCCGAGTGGACCAGCATAAGCCACATAAGCTCGCCCCCGCTTGGGAAGGCCCTTTTGTCGTCACCAAGGTGCTCCACAACGGAGCATATCGTCTCTTCAACGTCGAGCACAACAAAGATGAACCACGCGCCTGGAATGCGGAACTGCTCCGCCCTTTTTACTCTTAAGTATTTAGACTGATGAGATGTATTAAGAAGTACCTCTTAGTTTGATTATCAAAAGACATAATTTTACAGTCTTCCGAATGATTGTTGTTTATTTCTTTTGTATGTGTCGACTTAGCTACGAATCTGTTTTGCCTAAGATGAAGTGATAAAAATCCTACCGAGTGGTGAGTCTGCCTCACTCAGGGGCTTAGTTGCGAATCTGTTTCGCCTAAGATGAAGTGATAAAAATCCTATCGAGTGGTGAGTCTGCCTCTCACTCGAAGGCTAAGCTGCAGTCCAGTACTCGCCTAAGTGATGAAAATCCTACCGAGTGGTGAGTGTGCCTCTCACTCAGGGGCTTAGCTGCGAATCTGTTTCGCCTAAGATGAAGTGATAAAATCCTACCGAGTGGTGAGTCTGCCTCTCACTCGGGGGCTTAGCTGCAGTCCAGTACTCGCCTAAGTTTGAGAAATCCTACCGAGTGGTGAGTCTACCTCTCACTCAGAGGCTTAGCTGTGGTCCAGTACTCGCCTAAGTAATAAAAAGTCCTCCCAAACGGTATGGGTTGGTCTCGACCCTTTATCCCCCCAGGGGTTGCACCGTCAAGAAGAAGGACGAGATTGTGGTGAGCAACACTCACCTAAGTTTGAAAAATCCCCCCACTCGGGGGCTTAGCTGTAGTCCAGTACTCGCCCAAGTTTGAAAAATCCTACCGAGTCGTGAGCAATCCTCCCACTCGAGGGCTTAGCTGCAGTCCAGTACTCGCCTAAGTTTGAAAAATCCTACCGAGTGGTGAGCAATCCTCCCACTCGGGGGCTTAGCTGCAGTCTAGTACTCGCCTAAGTTTGAAAAATCCTTCCGAGTAGTGAGCATCCCTCCCGCTCGGGGGCTTAGCTGCAGTCTAGTGCTCGCCTAAGTTTGAGAAATCCTACCGAGTGGCGAGCAATCCTCCCACTCGGGGGCTTAGCTGCAGTCCAGTACTCGCCTAAGTTTGAGAAATCCTACAGAGTGGTGAGCAATCCTCCCACTCGAGGGCTTAGCTGCAGTCCAGTACTCGCCTAAGTTTGAAAAATCCTACCAAGTGGTGAGCAATCCTCCCACTCGGGGGCTTAGCTGCAGTCCAGTACTCGCCTAAGTTTGAAAAATCCTTCCGAGTGGTGAGCAGCCCTCCCGCTCGGTGGCTTAGCTGCAGTCCAGTGCTCGCCTAAGTTTGAGAAATCCTACCGAGTGGTGAGCGGCCCTCCCACTCGGGGGCTTAGCTGCAGTCCAGTACTCGCCTAAGTTTGAAAAATCCTACCGAGTGGTGAGCAATCCTCCCACTCGGGGGCTTAGCTGCAGTCCAGTACTCGCCTAAGTTTGAAAAATCCTTCCGAGTGGTGAGCAGCCCTTCCGCTCGGTGGCTTAGCTGCAGTCCAGTGCTCGCCTAAGTTTGAGAAATACTACCGAGTGGTGAGCGGCCCTCCCACTCGGGGGCTTAGCTGCAGTCCAGTACTCGCCTAAGTTTGAGAAATCCTACCGAGTGGTGGGCAGCCCCTCCCATTCGGAGACTTAGCCACAGTCCAGTACTCGCCTAAGTCCGAAAAACATGGTGAGCGGGGTTGCAGGTCGACCATGACACCACCGCCCCCCCCCACGGAGGCTGCACTGTCAAGAAGAAGGACGAGATTATGTGCACCCATCCAACGGTTGGCCCCTTGCTGATGACAGGAACGTCAAGACCATTGCTGAGTACCTTGCTGGTGAGTTGATCAATGCTGCCCAAGGCTCGTCCAACTGATTTGACTGTTGATCCCTCTCCAGCACCCGCGTCAAACAAAGAAAGACCGATCCAAGAAAAGAACGGATTTCACTCGAAGGTAAACCAACATATTCAAAGATAAATCCAGGGTTCCTAACCGCAGATTAAAAGTGCTCGAGCGTCAGGCCCGAAGGAGTTTTAACGATTACAAAATCACTCGGCATTCCGAGGCAAATAAAAGTGAGGCATAATGTTTTTTTCCGTCACTCGACGGGAGAAGGGCTGGACGGATCGCAGAAGCTGTCAAGATCAATGCTATCAGCAATGAGGGTAGCTGTCTCGAGTAAGGTGTCCATGAAGTCCTGGAAATAGTGCTTCTTTGTATTCGCCACCTTGAGGGCCACCAACTTCTCTTCTTTATCCTCCTTGCAGTGCACGCGAACCAATGACAAGGCAACGTCAGCGCCACAGCGGGCAGAAAACTTCTTCCACTCTTGCACTCGGTCAGGGATTTGGTTGAGTTGAGTCATCAGCAACTCGAGACTTTGAGGAAGTTCTGCCTGAGGCCAGAGTTCGGCGTCCACTCGGGCCATCACGGCCTTCAGCCTAGCCAGATAGTCGACTGCGTCGTCCAAGCGTGATTCCAATCGAAGCAAGTTCATCGCAACTTCATATTTCACGGGACAGTTGATGGGGTTGAGACCTGTCTCGTCCCGTCCAGTTTCAGCTTCAAAGTCCTGACAGAGTTCTGTTCCATCACAAAAACAATGAGTCGACAGTATTGCAAATTTCAGCCGACGACAGTTATCTAACTCAACAGTCATACCTTCAAGCTTCAAGACAAGCTTCGCCGCAAGTTGTTCCAAATGGGACTCACTCTAGCTTGCCCGTCTTGGCCATGAGGCCGTCGACTTCAGTGGTCAGGTTCTCCTTGTCCTTCCTCAGTTGCTCGATTTCCCGATTGGCGTCTGAGACGGTCGTCTTCAACTTCGCATTCTCATCCTCCAACTTGCCGACTGAAGCCAGCTTCTGGTCCGCAAGCGTCGTCTTCTCACGAGCTTCTTTTTGAGCAACATCAAGGTCCAGGTCCTTCTTCTCCAACGCTTCCTTCATTCTCTCTAAAGAAACAACACTCTTCAGACGAGCCTGAAGTTGGCGGTTTTCACTATGCACATCTTCTTATGTGAAGTCACTCGGTTCAAAGAGACTGAATGAAAAGCAGTGGAAAGTCTACTAAGCAGACAAAACGGTCGAATGGTTACCTCCCATGATTGTCGTCTCTTCTTGAGCAGTCTTGAGATTCTTCTTGGCAAGTTCAAGGTCAAGTTCAACACTGATATGCTTCTTCTTTAACTCGGAAAGACGAGCTCCAAGATCACAAGACCTCTACAGTCAGCAAAAGTGATATGTCAGTCGACAGAAATAAAGGGCATCGACAGAGAAAAGTTACTCTAAGACTACTATCGAATCAAATATCCAACAAGTAGTCTCGGGGACTACACCCAGTGGGTGCACTTAGCGTGCCCTCACTGGTTCAGATCAATACTCAGCAGGGTCTGCCCAGCGTGAGTTCAAGAAAAAGGGGGAGAAAGAAAGAGATACATTCTAAGACCTCAGTCGACTGCCAGCAGTCGACCGTGGTCTCGGGGACTACACCCAGTGGGTGCACTCGGCGCGCCCCCACTGGTTCAGAAAGTCTGCTGAGATTCAACCCAAGTCGAATGAGATGGAAGATTTCCCAAGCTCTAAGTAAAGAAACACCCCAGTGTGTGATTGGATATAAGGCAGCATTCAAAAGCTCAGTCGGAGTCTTGCTGACCTGAACATTGGCCTGAAGGGCAGTACTGGCGTTGTAAGCCACCTGGCTAGCCTCGTGCACCACGTTCACCTGCTCCATGACAAGGCTCACCTGGCGAACAGCTTCCCTAGCGGCACTCGGTGAATCGTCCGGAGTCTAATACACAGCAAAAAGTGATGGCTACAGAGCAGCCGAAGTAGTCGCTGGGTCAGAGGCGTGGGGTTGCACTGGAGCAGCAGGAGTTGGTGCAGTCGAGTTCGCTGGATGATCAGTCATCAGTGGGCTGGCAAACGTGACGCTGGTCCGAACAGGCTCTCCGGAATGATCGACCACCGCCTCGAGCACCGACGTCGACTGAGGAACCTGAACCTCAAGCCTCCTCCTGCCAGCTCTCCCACTCCTCCTCTTCCTCTCCTGTAAAGGCGCTTCTTCTTCAGCGTCTGGAAGCACAACAACTTCTTGCAGAACTACAGAAAGAGAGAAATGTTAGAAATTATGCCGATTGACGATCTACTCAACTTAACGAAGCTTGGTCGATCGGACTTACCGACTCATGAGGTAGCCTCTTCGTCTCCTGGCGCCTTGTCAATGTCCATGTCAGGGGCAGCAGAGGTGGGACTGGAAAGGCACATGAATTGGTCGGTCAGAACAAGAAAATCTTCAATCGACCTACAAAATCGCAAGCGAGATACTCACCCCGAAGCAATAGGGACGTCCATCTTAATCCGTGGCAATGTCTTCCGAACCTTGGGAGGAGCAACTTTAGGTTGCTTGGCCACCTTCTCCGTCGGCTCCGGGGTCGACGTCCGAGTGCGCTTCTGAGTACTGGCACTCGGGACCATGCTTTTCCCGCGCCCGCCAGACGGATCATGCTGCTGTTTGGACCGGCGTTCGGAGCGCAGCGGCGAGTCGACTTCTTCCTTCTCGTCCAACTCCTCGCTCTCCTCCTCCTCTTCTTCTCCCGGAGACTCCCACTCACCACTCTCCTCCGCACAGTCCCCTCCCTCCTGGTCCTGCTCCAAAGCTTGTTCACCGTTGGGCATCGAATGCATCTCAGTGAATACCTGCAAAATAAATCGGTCGAGTCAGGGTCAGTCAACATCAAGTACAGTCGGAACATGAGCGGGAAGCAGTCGGAATGAAAAGTATACCTTGTCAGGCGGGTTTCCGTCGCTGAAGGGGACGACTCGCCTAGATCCTCTGGGGTTGTCCTAGTTGCCTGTGATGCTCCTCAGCCATAAAGCTACGGTTTCGGATGGTACTTCTTCTGGATGGACCCGAGCGGTGTCGTCCGGTCCGGAATACAGCCACATCGGGTGATCGCGGGCCTGGAGAGGTTGGATGCGTCGACTGAGGAACACTTCCAGCAAGTCCAGGCCAGTAACGCCATCATTGATGAGCTGGACCACTCTATCCACCAACATCCTCGTCTCCATGGTCTCAGTAGTGGTTACTTTCAGTGGGGCAGGGGTCTGAAAACGGTCAAAAGAGAAGTGGGGAAGACCAGTCGACTGACCTAGAGCTACGAAGTCCTGGCAGTAGAACCAGGTCGACTGCCAACCTCTAACGGAGTCAGGGAGAGTCATGGCGAGAAAGGCACTCCTATTCCTCTTTTGGATACCTAAACCCCCACACATCTGGATGACGTGGGTTTTCGAGTCACTCGACTTCGCCTTTTTTACCGAGTGGGAACGAATGGTGAAGATATGTTTGAATAGACCCCAGTGCGGTCGACACCCTAAGAAGTTCTCGCACATCGATACAAACGCAGCTAGATACGTGATGGTGTTGGGAGAAAAATGGTGGAGCTGAGCACCGAAAAAGTTCAAGAACCCCCAGAAGAAAGGATGCAGAGGAAGCAAAAAACCGCGGTCGATGTGGGTGGCGAGAAGAACGCACTCAGCCGGTCGAGGTTGGGGACTCATCTCCCCCTCCGGCAGCCTTGTTGCTCCCTTGGCGATTAGCCCAGACTCCGTCAGCTCATCCAGATCAGCCTGCTGAATTGAAGACCGGATCCAATCGCCTTGGATCCAACCCGACGGCAGCCCCGCACGCGACGACGACCCGCGTTGCTGCTTCTTGCCCTTCGCCACCCCCTTCGTCTTCTTCACTCGTTCTAGCACTGTCGTCTTGTCCTTCACCATGGCGACAAAGCAGCGGCGTCGGAACAGAAGAGCAGGGTGCGACGGAGGAGCGGAGAAGGAAGAAGGAGGTAAGGGTGTGCACAGTGCAAACGCCTCGATCCCGTCACCTTATAAAGGGTCGCTTCCGAGTGACTGACGCGTGGGACCAGGCGATCCTGTCAAATCCCGCAACAGTCGCACACAGCGTACATGGTGAAAAAGGCGGCGCAGAAATCGAGGCATCACAGTTTATCCGCTTCGCCCACTTCGACACTCCCCGTCTCGCGCGCTTCCCTAAAATTTCGTATGCCGCAAAATTCGGGATACATTGCAGACAATCACGCCCAAGATCCCGCTCCCCGACACAGCACTCGACGCATGAGGTCACCTGTTCATTCGACAGCTCACTGAATGGATCAAGGCGACTGAGTCGACACCGAAGTACTGACGCATGCGTTCAGACTTGCAGAAAACACTCGTGAAGACGCGAAGCTCGGAGCAGGTTCAACTTCGACCTACTTTCCACTCGCACCTTAATCCATTCGGGGGCTACTGATGAGGTTACAAACTTGGGGTAGGGTCATAGGCCTGACCTATACGCCCTACCCAAGGTCACTACCCTGGAAGATAAAAGGACCAAGAGATAAAAGGAGTGCCCCGGTTGTGCACGTCGAGTGCAATCCACTCGACGGCCACATCACTCGGAGGTCCTCCTCCCTACCGTCACTCGACCATATGGAGAGTCACTCGACCACACTGAAGACCAGGTGTCACTCAGCGCTGTAACGGTCAGGGATTCACTCCGTAGTCTTTAAGATCATTAATAGCACTTAAGGCAGACGTTACCAGTAACGCCCATACTTTATGTACATTAAGTCCCTTGTAATGGAGGTCTGCGAGGGTCCTGGTGCACTCTATATAAACCACCCTCCTCCTCTGGCACAAGGGTTCGCACCCCCTGTAATATCACACACATAATCCAATCGACCGCCCTAGGGCACCGAGACGTAGGGCTATTACTTCCACCGTGAAGGGCCTGAACTCCTAAACCTCGTGTGTACACCTTCACCATAGCTGAGATCTTGCCTCTCCATACCTAGCCCCTTTCTACTGTCAGTCTTAGGACCACGACAGGGACCTCATGTCTTAGATGTTAGGTTTGGCTGCGAGGTCTGTTTGATATTAGGCCCAGACTGTCAGCATCCCTTCATCAACTGGATAGAAGTAAGATGTTGCCTAGACTGTGGCTTTAATCTTACTGTTGTATGACTTTGTGAGGTCTTGTGTAAATAATTAATAAAGTGGTTGCACACATCGTCCAGATGTAGAGGCCGAGGTCCTCCTCCTTTTCTAAAAAAAACATGCCATCGTTGATTCCAGGGTCTTGGTTACTATATGGTACAATCATGTAATCGCGGTTTGCGATCCCCGACGGCATATGTGTTACCGAGCAAAATATACTGGATATGTTTAAAGATTTTGAAACCCCAGCCATTGAGCCAAGCTGCACTGTAGTTCCATCCCATTCCTTCTAGGGCTCATTCGGTTTAGAGGATTTCTATAGGAAAAACGTAGGAACAGGGATTCAATAGGAAAAAATCTTATAGATGAATTCGGTTGGTAGGAAACGCATTTGGGAATTTCATAGGAATACCATTCATTTTCTATGGTTTTAGAGGAATTTACACATCCACTTAAAGCTCATTTTGTGCGTAGGAACGAGACAAGACATTTTCTTAAGATGACAAGTGTCATCCTATCAAATTCCTATACTACTCTTAATTCCTACGTTTTGATTTCCTTCAAACCGAATGAGGCCCTAGAGGTCACAGGTTTCATTTCCCTATGTATTTATTCAATGGTTCCAAAATTACAGTGGTTTCAACTCTACGCGTTTATTTAATGGTTTCAAAAGTAGTGGCCAGGATGGTTTGAACATTAGAGTAGTCCTATGCTTTCCTCGTGAAGGTTGCTTGTTTAGTTTATCTAGTACTCCCTCTATTCGTTTTTATAAGACGTTTTGAACAGCTAGCTTCAAACTATTTTGGGCATTGCCTGAATTGTCTAAAACGTCTTACAAAAGTGAACAACAAAAGTACCAACTTATTTATTGTTTCCAAATATAGCCAAAAGTGATCGAGATGTTTCGAACAGATGACCTGTAGGACATTAGCGGAGCTACACTTGGCAAGCTGGGTAGGCTATATGGTGAAATTTGCTTTCATGCCTCACCGGTTTACATATAGATTGCGCGGGCCGCAACCCATTTGGCGTTGCTTTAACTCCGCCTCTGCCGAAGGATTGTAGAAGAATACAGTGAAACCCTTCAATTCGACTTCAACATACCATTTTCTTGGATTGAACTGGGTTCTTCATGTGGGAATTGTTCTTATATAATTAAGTTGTGCAATTCCATGGACGGCCGATGTGGGGCGCACTTGATTAATTTTTTTTGGATCTGGGGCGTACGTATGTTACGTGTAAAGAAATATAACAGTGTTTAGATCACTACCCTAAGTTCAAAATATGGTGATTAGTTCAAATGATCCAAGAAGCATGGGGCCTCGCCTGGTGCTGTACGTCGCACAGGACTCAAACCGTTGCCCGTGCATGCGTGTACCCAATCGTTCGCATGCATTTCCAGGCTCGTCATCGAATCCACTTGCATGCACGCGCACAAAACAAAACCCTGATCAAATCAATTTCTGACGATCAACTGGAGCGCGCCCGCTAATTGCGGTATAAACCAAAAATTCGGTTTCTACCAATCGCTTTTTTTCAAGTTCGGTTAGGAGAATTAGAAACCGAATATGACAGCTCCAAATGGCTAACCGAAAATTTGGTTAACCAAATAATTCGGTTCGGTTCCCGGTTTATACCGAAAGAACTACGCGTGAGCAACTGTGGCTATAGAACTATGCTCGTTTCCTCGGCTAGGCGAGGTGGTACTAAACAAATGTTGTTTACACACACGCATGGAAGTTTTTTTTTTGAGGCAACACACACGCATGGAAGTGGAACACACTAGCAGATTTACTGCGGCTCACCCTTGAATAAAAAACCCATATTAAAAAAAATTGCGATCGAAAGCCCATATTAAATTGGGCCTACATCATTGCATGCACCTGGTCACCTTACTCTCGTAGGCGAGCGGAACCAGCAAACACTAGGGTAGCGCTGACGGAAAAAGTTACCCTCGAGTTTAGGGTTTTCGCCTTTGGCGGCGACTCTCATCACCACCTAGAGTTTTGCATCTACCGCCGATCTGATCTCCGCACGAGCCCGTCCCGGGGCTGTCGAGGGAAGGAGAGATCGGCTAGCTGGTTTCTGGTCTGGTTTTGTGGTTTCGGCGTGCTGCTCTCGAGGGTAAACCATAGATGGCGGCCGAAACGGGTTCGTCTTCCGCGGGCTGGTCGGGGAAGAAGCTGGAGGAGATGTTGCAGCACTTGGATCTCAAAGACGACGAGCTGGACAACGTGATCGTGGGGGAAGAGGAAATGAAGAAGTACGCGGCAGATGTGCGATGGCTAGTGATTGGGAAGGTCAACACGACTCGACAGTTCAGTTCATCGGCGATGTTTGAGACGATGAAATCGATCTGGGGATTAGCTGAAGCGCCAAAGTACAGAGAAGCGGGAGAGAATCTTTACATCTTCCAGATGTTCTGCCTAGGAGACTGGAAAAAAGTTGTTCATGGAGGACCCTGGTTGTTTCGGGGGATGGGTATGCTCATTGAGGATTATGATGGAAAGCAAGATCCTGCATCTTTCGTCTTTGATGGCATGTACGTTTGGGTGCAGATCCACAACATACCTGAACTGTACCGCAAGATAGAGGTGGTTGATCAATTAGCCCGGCGTATTGGCCGAGTTAAGGAAACACAACTCTCACCTAGGCTTTTCTATGAAGGTGACTACATTCGGGTCCGTGCTAGGATTTTGATCAGTAAACCCTTGACGAGGGTGACCCCGCTGAATGTGATGGGCGAGGGCAGGAAACTCTTACTGGTCAAGTATGAGAAGATACCATATTTTTGCCAGATCTGCGGTCTCATGGGTCACAACCACGAGGAATGTGGTGATGGAGTTTGGGAGGCAAAAGACAAGCAATGGGGCGGTTGGATGCTAGTGTAGCGTAGAGAGGTACCTCAGGAACAGCTAGGGGGCCGAGCTCCTCGGGGAGGCAGGTTCGGAGGCCGGGGCAGAGGGAGATCAGGACGTGGAGCACAGCCGCGTCAACCCTCCCCAGTGCGTAAGCGTTCGTAACAGGAGGCGGGCCTGAACTCGGATGCTGAGGAGGAAGAAGATGATGTCACAAGCCCTCTGAAACCAACCAATGCTACGGGAACAAAGCAAGATGAGCCGCCGGGGGCGTGCAGGAACCTGGTTTTTGACCAAAACATTGAGACTCCCGGCGGAGACGAGCAACCACATGGATCTGTAGCGGGCAAGATAGGTCATAGTCAGGCTTTGGTTCCCGTCCCTCCACTACCAACACAGTATGTATCTCCCAGAGAAGCAAAAAAGGCGAAAACAACATCTTCACCAAAGAAGCTGAACACCAACAAGATGGCATCATTGGCGGGCTCCGACGTGGAGCGCCGCCAGGCCCAATGAAAATCTTAAGCTGGAACTGCCGCGGGATAGGCGATCCCGCGACAGTTCGTGAGCTCCGCGACCTCTTGGAGATTAGCTCGCCATCTATCTTATGTTTAGTTGAGACTCAGTTGCAGAAAAGCCGTGTGGAAGGTATACGTTTGTCTTTAGGTTTGATTTCAGCTTTGGAGTAGGGAGTAGTGGCCGCAGTGGCGGCCTTTGTATCTTTTGGAAGAACTCTTTGGATGTTGCAATAAAAAACTTTTCCGAGTATCACGTTGACACCTGGGTAACGGAAGCTGGGCAGGAGCAATGGAGGTTGACTTGCTTCTATGGAGAAGCAACCAGAAACTTGCGCTACAAAACATGGAACACTATGAAGCGTTTGCGAGGGGAGAGCACCCTCCCGTGGATGTGCATTGGTGATTTTAATGAGATCCTGCGGCCTGAAGAACAACATGGTCCAAATGAGCGTGACAACTCTCAGATCGAAGCATTTCGGGAAGCAGTCGACGTTTGTGGTCTCGCGGACTTGGGTTATCGCGGTTTGGATTGGACCTGGGAGAAGAAGGTAGCCGGAGGACATTTCTGTCGCGTTCGGCTGGACAGAGCTTTGGCTTCTCCCTGCTGGTCAAGCCTTTTCCCATTCGCCTCGGTTGAGCATCTTACCGCCGCAAAGTTGGATCATTCCCCGATCCTTTTGCAGAC
This sequence comes from Triticum aestivum, assembly GCF_018294505.1. Lineage (NCBI taxonomy): Eukaryota > Viridiplantae > Streptophyta > Magnoliopsida > Poales > Poaceae > Triticum > Triticum aestivum. Next base: position 90,004,070 of record NC_057798.1, read on the forward strand.
TGCCCTGGATGATACATGTGTGCGTGCAAAACAAAAACGCTTCCGCTATGAGTGTATGTGGGAACGGGACGCCCGTTTCGGAGACGTGCTTAACGAGGCCTGGAACTCAATGGAGAGAGCACACACAGTCACAGAACTATCTGATAAGTTGGCATCGGTCGCTGGCAGGCTGCAACGATGGGGCACTCCACCTTTGGTGCAGTCCGGGCTGAACTCCGCCGTCTCCGCAAGAAGCTCGAGGACCTACGTTCACTACCCAACCGAACGGGCCCGTCGGCTGAAGAGAAGCGGGTGGAAACATGCATGGTTGAACTTTGTTTGAGGGAAGAAATTATGTGGCGTCAGAGGGCCAGGATCCAATGGCTAGCTGAAGGAGACAGTAACACCCAGTTTTTTCACCGAAAGGCGAGCGCACGGAGAGCTAAGAATCGCATTGTGGGGCTGCAAAAGTCGGATGGCTCTACCTGCTCGAACGAACAAGAGATGGCGGATATGGCCACATCTTTCTACAGCAACCTATATGCCTCAGAAGCAACGGTGGGCATTGAGGAAGTTATTTCGCATATACCATCTAGAGTGGATGCCTCCATGAACGCCTCACTTAATGCTCAGTATACCAACACCGAGGTAAAAACTGCTTTGTTTCAGATGTTTCCAACCAAGGCTCCAGGGCCCGATGGTTTCCCTGCACACTTTTTCCAACGACACTGGGAGCTGTGTGGTGACGAGGTAACTGCTATGGTGCTTCGAGTTCTTAATGGATAAGATTCCCCAGAGGAGATCAACAAAACATTCATTGTTTTAATTCCCAAGATTGCTAGCCCAAAGAATTTAGCACAGTTTCGGCCGATAAGCCTCTGCAATGTGATCTACAAGATTGCATCCAAGGCATTGGCAAACCGGCTCAAGATTATCCTCCCCCAGGTCATCTCCGAAGAACAGTCAGCATTTGTTCTGGGTCGCCTCATCACAGACAACTTCATATCAGCCTATGAGTGTTTGCATTATATGAAAACAAGGAAGCTGAATGGCAATAGGTATTGTGCCTTAAAACTGGATATGATGAAGGCTTATGACAGGCTCGAGTGGCACTACTTGGAGAGAGTAATGCTTAAATTGGGAATTAGCCCACGCTTCACCAACACGGTAATGAGATGCGTCACTTCTGTGTCTTTTTCGGTCATCTTCAACGGAGACAAACAGGAGGAGTTCAGGCCCTCCCGCGGTCTCAGACAGGGCTGCCCCATATCCCCATACCTATTCCTACTGGCTGCTGAGGGGCTCTCCAGTCTCCTGAAATCCACTAGAGCTGGCGAAAGGGTGGACGGTATCACGGTAGTGACTGGTGCACCACAAGTAAATCACTTGCTTTTTGCAGATGACAGCCTTCTATTCTTCAATGCTACCCGGGAGATGGCAAATAGAGTGGATACACTTCTCCAAAGATATTGTGCGGCATCAGGGCAGCGCATCAACAAGGAGAAATCCTCCATTTTCTTCAGCAAGGGCTGCTCCGATTCCTCAAGGCAAGAAATCAAACAACTCCTCCAAGTAAAAAATGAGAACCTCTCTGAGAAGTACCTCGGGCTCCCTACCGATGTGGGAAGAGCAAAGGAGGGTTCTTTTAGATATTTGAAGGACAGGATCTGGAAGCAAGTACAAGGTTGGATGGAGAAGGCACTTTCGGTTGGAGGGAAAGAAGTGCTCATCAAGTCTGTGGCGCAAGCAATCACAACATATTCCATGGCCTGCTTCAAGCTCCCACGTGGTCTATGCCAACACATAAATGGTATCTTGAGGAAATTTTGGTGGGGATCCAAGAAGGGCGAGAGGAAAACGGCTTGGGTCTCCTGGGAAGTGATGACGCAGCCAAAATTCATGGGAGGCATGGGTTTCTGTGACATCGAGCTTTTTAATCTAGCCTTGCTTGCGCGGCAAGCTTGGCGTCTCCTTCAGGAACCAAACTCCCTAAGCGCCCGAATCCTCAAGGCTGTTTACTACCCTACATCATCGGTCCTTGATGCCGAGCTGGGAAGGAACCCATCTCAAGTATGGCGCTCCTTGAGAGAAGTCCGTGACACGCTGAAGCTTGGCCTCGTAAAGCGCATCGGCTCGGGTGAGGACACCAACATTTGGATGGATAACTGGATACCACGAGATTTTAAGCTCCGACCGGTGTGCTCGAGGACGAGCAATCCTCTACATATGGTATGAGAACTCATAAACCCGGTCACCTCTTCCTGGGACGTCGATGTGATTGAAACGCATCTCTACTCTATGGACAAGGAAGCAATACTCAACATCCCTCTCAGCCCTTGAGTCCACGATGACTCAAGGGCGTCTTCACGGTCAGGTCGGCATACAAACTCATGTCCTCCATCAAACAACAACGCACTGATTGGCTTGAACACACCGAGGGTCACTCACGGCCCACGGCGGATCACCGGTCTTGGTCTACACTATGGGGTGCCGCAGTTCCTTCGAAGGTGCGGGTGTTCGCATGGAGACTAGCCCAGAGCTCGATCCCAATGGGAGAAGTCTAAAAACACCAAAGCATGGCTGTTTCAGCGGAGTGTGCGATCTGTCACGCGGCGGTCGATACATGGCGTCATTCACTCTTTGACTGCCGCATGGCGCACTGCGTTTGGGCCCTCTCTGACGAGGATCTTACGGAAACAGTCATATCAAACAGGGAAAAGGATGCCAAACTTTGGATGCTATGGTTGGTTGACACCCTTCCTTTGGTTGTCCTAGCGCGGGTATTGGTGACAATGTGGGCCATATGGTGGGCAAGGCGCTGAGCCATCCATGACGACCAGTACCAGAGCCCACTAAGCACCCATACTTTCATTGATAAGTTTCTGGTGGAGCTAGAGATGTTACTGAACAAGAAAACACGTACCAAGGACCTACTTGAAATGTCTAGGGACCTGCATGTAATCCCCAGAGACCTTCATGGAACCGGAAGTAGACAGAGGGTCCCGCCTTCAAATGCGTGGCTCCCGCCTAAGCACCATGATGTTAAAATTAATGTAGATGCGGGCTTTTCGAAGGTCAGCGACCGCGCAGCTGCAGCAGCGGTATGCAGGGACAAAGGAGGAAACTATTTGGGCGCCTCGTCAATCATTTACGATGGCCGCCTCGACCCAACCATCCTCGAAGCACAGGCATGCTATGAGGCACTCTCCCTCGCCTCGGACCTGCAGGTTCAATCGCTTTGTGTGGCTTCAGACTGCCTGGAGGTAATAAGGAACATCCAAGATGCAGTCCCTTGTCGATATTTTTCTATCCTACAGGATATCAAGCATGAAAGGAGCCATTTTTTAGATGTCAAGCTTCTTCATGAGAATAGGAAGCACAACGGAGAAGCACATGCTTTATCAAAGGCAGCTTCCTCTCTTAGCACTGGGCGCCATGTGTGGCTTAGTACTTTGCCCGATATAATCTGTATCCCCATGTGTTTGAACTTCTAATAAAGGGTACAGTTGCTCAAAAAAATATACTCGTAGGCCCATCCTCTTTGGATGCGCAGAACGGAGTCTCCGCAGAATGTGGTGGTCGCTAGCGACATGGAGCGCGACTCGCGAGAGTAGGGGCGGGAGGTCAAATTTCGTGTTTTGACCCAGTCGGCGTATAAAATCGGGATCTGACCCCGGTATGGAATTTTTTTGAGATTTGATCCTTTTGCTACCGCCGGAGGCCCTGGCGGTAGGTACGTATAGGCTACTGCCATCCCTCGTGGCGGTAGGTTCACTGATGTCGTCTGGTCGTTAACGGCCGTGCACACGTGGCAAAGGGACCTACCGCCGCCGGCTATGGCGGTAGGCTCTTGCAACCTACCGCCGGGCTCTCTGGCGGTAGGTTCCTGGATAAGGTTGTGAGGGGAGGGGGATGTGCTGCTCCCCACCCACTCATTCACCCCACTATTCTTTTCGAGCTCAAGCTCTCTCCCCCTCTTCTCCCCCACCAAATCACCCACTAGATCCCCCTCCATTGCTTGAGATTTGGCCGGTGGATCGAGGCCATTTGCATCACCCAAGGTACCTCCCCCACCCCACCCCTTCATTTGCTTGGTTCAAATCATGCATTTTGCTCATTTTGTTGGAATCACTAGTTCATGGTTTTGTTGTGGTGAAATCAATGTATATGATGCATTTAGGGTAATGTTTATGCTTTGACAATGTATTGTGTCACTAGCATTGTTTTGGTAGTAAGAAATATCATTTAGGGTTTTGTTAGGGTTAAGTTTAATGACATGGTTAGGGTTAAGGTTATGGTTATGCTTAAGTAAATGCTTATATGACGAATGTTATGGTTATAGTTTAATTAGGGTTTTGTTAGAGTAGTTACCTCTCGAATTATAGCTCGATCTATTCCTAGGGTTATAGTTTTTGTCAAGAGACGGTTAGGATTTTTTCCTTGGATAACCTTTATAGTAATCCCTCGACTTGTAGGATGGGATCGATCATGTTTGTTGGGACTTCCCCGGAGGCGGCAACGAAGTGTGAACGTGCAGTCATTAAGGAAAAGATGGACTTGTGGGTCAAAGCCGTTGATGCATTGAATGCGGCTTGTAGAGATTTTTCAAAGTATTATGTGTTGAAGTGCGACGATGCCAGAGTTAAGTTATACCAAGCTAAAGAGAAAAACATAAGCAACCTCAAGAAGGAAGAGAAAATTCATAGACGCGCTCTTGCAAGGCAAATTGCATTGTGTGGAACGAGGGATGAAGTGAATGAGATGGACTTTAACAACCCTGGCCAGATCATTGATTGGCTAGTTAGGCAAATATCATCGGCGATACTTAGTCGGGCAACTCGTTGGCTTGGGTCCATGAAGAAATGATCTCATTTGTTGCAACCCCGGGCTGTACGACAAAGATGTCTTGTTGATGGACTAGTAGAGGGGGTTGAAACACATGATGATGTAGTGTCATTTGGACTGTAATGGCATGTACCCTTATCGTTTATGTAACCTATGTCATTTGAACCAGTGAGAACATTATGTAGCCTAAATAAGTTATGCTTTGTGTTTGTATTGTATCATCTGATTTGAGTTTTGGTTTGTTCCATTTCATGTACCATGGAAAACATGACCCTGGAGGAGATGAAGAAAGTATATGAGAAGTATTGTGACATTGCATCTAAGAGTTTGGCGGTAGCGTCTGAGAAGATTGTAGCGGAGCGAGTACTTCGTATCAAGAGGGAGCTTGAGGCATGGTTCAAAAGAAATGATGAGGTAATTTTTGCCATGATGGATTTCAACAAGTATCCATTCATGGAGGAACCTTCTGATCTTAAGGAGTGAAAAGTTTTCCGTAGGCTTGTGAAAGAAAAACAGAAGATACTTAATAATCTTAAGGAGAGGAATATTTTGTGGCAACGGAGCTCTTTTTCTCTGTGAACATAGAAGAATTCCACGAGCTGGACTTGAGAAAACCCGGACAGGTCATTGGATGGGCAATCACACAAGGCAAGTTAGAGATTCCGGAACGCCGTGCTCAATGGGCCTGGATCGGCGAAAGGAAAGGTGTGTTGGAGAATTGGGCGGGCTCGTCGGATTATCAACTGAAGCCTAATCCTAATCGTGACGTAGAAATTGAACGTCTTATATGTTTTAGATCTTTTTTCCATTGTAGGAAATGTATGCTCGAGCTTGAGCTTGTAGTTTGAACTCATGTCATTCGAATCACTAGATGTTTTAAGTCATTTGAACAAGTGTCATTTGTGGATGTAATGAACTATGCTCAGTTATGTATGTCTTTGCTACTTGATCATTTCTAGATGTCATTTGTGGATGCTTAGTTGGTAGAATTTTGTAACAAATGGGAACGCAAAGGGCTATAAAATAAAGGTAAAGAGACATGGATCAACACCCTACCCCCATAGGCTCCAGCGGTAGGATGGCCAAACCTACCGACAAACGAATGGCTAATTTGGTCATAGCAGTAATGGTCGTAGGGTGGCCAACCCTACCGCCATCATCCCTGGCGGTAGAGTGCTACCGCCGAGAGGGCTGGCGGTAGGGTGGCCAACCCTACTGCTGGAAATGTCGACGATTTGGTCACAGTAGTAATGGTCGTAGGGTGGCCAACCCTACTGCCATGATCCCTGGCGGTAGGAACCTACCACCGAGGGGGCTGGCGGTAGGGTGGCCAACCCTACCGTTTGAAATATCGCCGATATGGTCACAGAACAAGGAGCAGAGTAGGTAGTTGGGTGGCCACCCTACCGCCGTCTGCCTTGGCGGTAGGATGGCCAACCCTACCACAAAACAGGGAGAGTTTGTGTTCCACGAGTTTGATGTGGGGTCTAATTGCTTACCGCCAAGGCCCATGGCGGTGGGGTTTCATAGCCTATAGCCGAGGCTTCTGGTGGGGTGCAAAGTACAGCAGAGTTTACTCTGTTTTTCTTCTTAATCATTTGAAGACAAGTGAAGTAACAGCAACAGCACAACAAACATAGTTTGTGAGATAGTTTCATCACAAGTTTCACAAATTGAAGACATAGTTCATGACAGGTTTCACAATAAAGTACATAGTTCATGACAGGTTTCACAAATCAAAGACATAGTTCATCACATGTTTCTCGAATCGAAGACATAGTTCATGACTAGTTTTTTGAAACGAAGGCCTTATTGGGTCACACGAGGCCATTTTCCTTTCTTGTCGCGTGCCTCGTCCTCCTCTTGGGATTCACGAGCCCTTGCAAGCTTTCTTGCTCTCTCCTCTTGACGAGCAATCTTCAACTTGCGTTCCCTCTCCCCCTCACGCTTCTTTTGCTCCATTCTCTCCTTTCGACGATGCTCTTCATCCAAGCCTCTCTGAAATCCTTCTTCAAAAAACCGCTGCCTCGTTAGACAATCTCGATATTGATCTTTCTTAACATCGTCTGGCACATCTTGATCTATCCATGTGAAGTACTTACAAAGTGGAGGCGGCGACTATGTACGAATAAAGAACAAATGTGGTCATTAGTAAGATAGGTTCAAGTTGCAGCAATGGTTGAATACTCTTTGAACTTGAACAACTTACCGGCGGTACATCATAGGCGTGAGCTGGACAAGGACGATCGTAGGCATAGTTGGGACAAACAAAATATCTTCTTCCTTCCACAACTTTGAAGGGAAATTCCATTTTCTCACCTATCCATTTGGCCGTCTCTTCAGAATGCCTCAGAAAATACTCGTTGAGCTTGAAGAAGGTATATTTCCACTATTGCAGTGACCGGCAAGGAACGGACACCCTTGAGCACATTGTTGAAGCATTCCACCATGTTACTTGTGTTGGGGAACGTAGCATAAATTCAAACTTTTCTATGCAACACCAAGATCAATCTATGGAGATTCTAGCAACAAGAGAGGGAGAGGATGAGCATCTTCATACCTTTGAAGATCGCTAAGCGGAAGCGTTACAAGAACGCGGTTGATGGAGTCATACTCGCGGCAATTCAAATCGCGGAAGATCCGATCTAGTGCCGAACGGACGGCGCCTCCGCGTTCAACACACGTACAGCCCGGGGACGTATCCTCCTTCTTCATCCACCAAGGGGAGAGGAGAAGTTGAGGAAGAACTCCGATAGCACGACGGCGTGGTGGTGATGGAGCTCGTGGTTCTCCGGCAGAGCTTCGCTAAGCACAACGGAGGAGGAGGAAGTGTTGGAGGAGGGAGAGGGCTGCACCAGGGAAGAGGTACGGCTGCCCTCCCACCCCTCCACTATATATAGGGGCAAGGGGAGAGGGGGAGGAGCCCTAGGGTTTCCCCTAGGGGGCGGCGGCCAAGCAGATTGGATCTCCCTAGGGAAAATCCTAGGGAGACTTGCCCCCAAGCCAAGCAGGTGTAGGATTGCCTCCAAAGCCAGGTGGAGGCGCCCCACCACCCCAAATAACGTGGGAAAGGGTGTGGGGGGCGCACCACCCCTTAGTGGGCTGGTTTGCCCCTTCCCCTTTGGCCCATGAGCCCACCAACACTTATCGGGGCTCCCGAAACACCTTCCGGTCATGCTGGCCATAGCCTGGCCTGGTACCCCCGGAACACTTCCAAACTCCAATACCCTACGTCCAATATATCAGTCTTCACCACCGGACCATTCCGGAACTCCTCGTGACATGCGGATCACATTTGGGACTCCGAACTACCTTCGGTAACCACATACTATTTCCCATAACAACTCTAGCGTCACCAAACCTTAAGTGTGTAGACCCTACGGGTTCGGGAACCATGCAGATATGACCGAGACGTTCTCCGGCCAATAACCAACAGCGGGATCTGGATACCCATGTTTGCTCCCACATGTTCCACGATGATCTCATCGGATGAACCACGATGTCGAGGATTCAATCAATCCCGTATACAATTCCCTTTGTCCATTGGTATGTTACTTGCCCGAGATTCGATCGGCGGTATCCCTATACCTTGTTCAATCTCGTTACCGGCAAGTCTCTTTACTCGTTCCATAATGCATGATCCCGTGACTAACTACTTAGTCACATTGAGCTCATTATGATGATGCATTACCGAGTGGGCCCAGAGACACCTCTCCGTCATACGGAGTGACAAATCCCAGTCTCGATTCGTGCCAACCCAATAGACACTTTCGGTGATACCTATGGTGCACCTTTATAGCCACCCAGTTACGTTGTGACGTTTGGTACACCCAAAGCATTCCTACGGTATCCGGGAGTTGCACAATCTCATGGTCTAAGGAAATGATACTTGACACTAGAAAAGCTTTAGCAAACGAACTACACAATCTTGTGCTATGCTTAGGATTGGGTCTTGTCCATCACATCATTCTCCTAATGATGTGATCCCGTTATCAATGACATCCTATGTCCATGGTCAGGAAACCATAACCATCTATTGATCAACGAGCTAGTCAAATAGAGGCTCACTAGGGACATGTTGTGGTCTATGTATTCACACATGTATTACGGTTTCCAATTAATACAATTATAGCATGAACAATAGACAATTATCATGAACAAGGAAATATAATAATAACCATTTTATTATTGCCTCTAGGGCATATTTCCAACAGTCTCCCACTTGCACTAGAGTCAATAATCTAGTTCACAACACTATGTGATTATAATGAATCCAACACCCATGGGGTTTGATCATATCTCGCTTGTGAGAGAGGTTATTAGTCAATGGTTCTGAACCTTTCAGATCCGTGTATGCTTTACAAATCTCTATGTCATCTTGTAGATGAAGCTACCACGCGCTACTTGGAGCTATTCCAAATAACTGCTCTACTATACAAATCCGGTTTACTACTCAAGAGTCATCCGGATTAGTGTCAAAGTTTGCATCGACGTAACCCTTTATGGCGAACTCTTTTACCACCTCCAAAATCAAAAAAATTCCTTAGTCCACTAGTTACTAAGGTTAAGTTTGACCGCTGTCATGTGATCCATTCCTGGATCACTCTTGTACCCCTTGACTGACTCATGGCAAGGCACACTTCAGGTGCGGTACTCAGCATAGCAAACTATAGAGCCTACGTCGAAAGCATAGGGGACGACCTTCATCCTTTCTCTCTCTTCTTCCATTGTCAGTTCTTGAGTTTTACTCAATACTCTCACCTTATAACACAGCCAAGAACTCCTTCTTTGCTAATCTATTTTGAACTCCTTCAAAATCTTGTCACGGTATGTATTCATTTGACAGTACTATTAAGCGTTTTTGATCTATCCTTATAGATCTTTATGCTCATTGTTCAAGTAGCTTAATCCAGGATTTCCATTGAAAAACACTTTTCAAATAACCCTATATGCTTTCGAGAAATTCTACAACATTTTTGATCAACAATATGTTAACAACATATACTCATCAGAAATTCTATCGTGCTCCCACTCACTTCTTTGGAAATACAAGTTTCTCATAAACTTTGTATAAACCCAAAATCTTTGATCATCTCATCAAAGCGTATATTCCAACTCCGAGATGCTTACTCCTGTCCTTAGAAGGATTGTTGGAGCTTTGCATACTTGTTAGCATCTTTTAGGATTGACAAAACCTTCTGGCCGTATCACATACAACCTTTCCTCAAGAAAATCATCGAGGAAACAATGTTTTGACATCCTATCTGCAAGATTTCATAACTAATGAAGTGACTGCTAATATAATTCCAACAGACTCTTGGCATCGCTACGAGTGAGAAAGTCTCATCGTAGTCAACTCCTTGAACTTGTCGGAAAATATCTTAATGACAAGTCGAGCTTTCTTAATGGTGATACTTACCATAATTGTCCGTCTTCCTTTTAAAATCCATCTGTACCCAACAGACTTACGACCATCAAGTAGTTCTTCCAAAGTCTACACTTTGGTTTTTAGACATGGATCCTCTCTCGGATTTTATGGCCTCGAGCCATTTGTCGGAATCTGGGCCCACCATCGCTTCTCCATAGCTCCTAGGTTCATTGTTGTCTAGCAACATGACCTCCAAGACAGGATTACGTACCACTCTAGAGTAGTACGTATCTTTGTCGACCTACGAGTTTTGGTAGTGACTTGATCCAAAGTTTCATGATCAATATCATCAACTTCCCTTTCAATTTGTGTAGGCGCCACAAGAACAACTTCCTGTGCCCTGCTACACACTAGTTGAAGTGACGGTTCAATAACCTCATCAAGTCTCCACCATCCTCCCACTCAATTCTTTCGAGAGAAACTTTTCCTCGAGAAAGGATCCGATTCTAGAAACAATCCCTTTTGCTTCCGGATCTGAGACAGGAGGTGTACCCAACTGTTTTTGGGTGTCCTATGAAGATGCATTTATTCGCTTTGGGTTCGAGCTTATCAACCTGAAACTTTTCCACATAAGCTTCGCAGCCCCAAACTTTTTAAGAAATGACAGCTTAGGTTTCTCTAAACCATAGTTCATACAGTGTCATCCTAATGGAATTGTGTGGTGCCCTATTAAAGTGAATGCGGCTGTCTCTAATGCCTAACCCATAAACGATAGTGGTAATTCGATAAGAGACATCACGGTATGCACCATATCCAATAGGGTGCAACTATGATGTTCGTACACACCATCACACTATGGTGTTCCAGGCAGTATTAGTTGTGAAACAATTTCCACAATGTCTTAATTGTATACCAATAACTTAGATACTTATCTCTATGATCATATCATAGACATTTTATCCTCTTGTCACGACGATCTTCAACTTCACTCTGAAATTACTTAAACCTTTCAATAATTCAGACTTGTGTTTCATCAAGTAAATATACTCAGCATCTACTCAAATCATCTGTGAAGTAAGAACATAACGATATCCACTGCGTGCCTCAGCACTCATTGGACTGCATACATCAAAATGTATTACTGCCAACAAGTTGCTTTCTTGTTCCATCTTACTGAAAATGAGGCTTTTCAGTCATCTTGCCCATGTGTGGTATGATTTGCATGTCTCAAGTGATTCAAAATCAAGTGAGTCCAAATGATCCATCTGCATGGAGTTTCTTCATGCGTACATACCAATAGACATGGTTCGCATGTCTCAAACTTTTCAAAAAACGAGTGAGTCCAAAGATCCATCAACATGGAGCTTCTTCATGCGTTTTATACCAATATGACTTACATGGCAGTGCCACAAGTAGGTGGTACTATCATTACTATCTTATATCTTTTGGCATGAACATGTGTATCACTACGATCGAGATTCAATAAACCATTAATTTTAGGTGCAAGACCATTGAAGGTATTATTCAAATAAACAAAGTAACCATTATTCTCCTTAAATGAATAACCGTATTGCGATAGACATAATCCAATCATGTCTATGCTCAACGCAAACACCAAATAACAATTATTTAGGTTTAACACCGATCCCGATGGTAGAGGGAGCGTGCGATGTTTGATAATATCAACCTTGGAAATACTTCCAACACATATCGTCACCTCGCCTTCAGCTAGTCCCCGTTTATTCCGTAGCTCTTTTATTTCGAGTTACTAACACTTAGCAACCGAACCGGTATCTTAATACCCTGGTGCTACTAGGAGTACTAGTAAAGTACACATTTAATACAATGTATATCCAATATACTTCTGTCAACCTTGCCAGCCTTCTCATCTACCAAGTTTCTAGGGTAGTTCTGCTTCAGTGACCGTTCCCTCATTACAGAAGCACTTAGTCTCGGGTTTGGGTTCAACCCTGGGTTTCTTCACTAGAGCAGCAACTGATTTGTCGTTTCATGAAGTATCCCTTCTTGCCCTTGCCCTTCTTGAAACTAGTGGTTTTGCTAACCATCAACAATTGATGCTCCTACTCGATTTCTACTTTCGCGGTGTCAAACATCGTGAATGGCTCAAGGATCATCATGTCTATCCCTGATATGTTATAGTTCACCATGAAGCTCTAATAGCTTGGTGGCAGTGACTATGGAGAACCATCACTATCTCATCTGGTAGATTAACTCCCACTCGATTCAAGTGATTGTAGTACTCAGATAATCTGAGCACATGCTCAATGATTGAGCTTTTCTCCCTTAGTTTGCAGGTTAAGAAACTTGTCGGAGGTCTCATACCTCTTGACGTGGGCACGAGCCTGAAATCTTAATTCAGCTCTTGGAACATCTCATATGTTCTGCGACATTTCAAAAATGTCTTCGGTGCCTCAATTCTAAACCGTTTAACATTACGAACTGAATTATCACGTAGTCATCAAAATGTGTATGTCAGATGTTCGCAACATCCACAGACAACGCTCGAGGTTTAGCACACCGAGCAGTGCATTAAGGACATAAGCCTTCTGTGCAGCAATGAGGACAATCCTCAGTATACGGACCCAATCCGCATAATTCCTATTGTAAACTTTCAACTAAATTTTCTCTAGGAACATATCTTAAAACAATAGAACTAAAGCGTAGGCTACGACATAATTTTCAAAGACCTTTTGACCATGTTCATGATAATTAAGTTCATCTGATTATTTAATGAACTCCCACTTAGATAGACATCCCTCTAGTTATCTAAGTGATCCATGATCCGAGTTAACTAGGCCATGTCCGATCATCACGTGAGACGGACTAGTCATCATCGGTGGACATCTTCATGTTGATCGTATCTACTATACGACTCATGTTAGACCTTTCGGTCTCTTGTGTTCCGAGGCCATGTCTGTACATGCTAGGCTCATCAAGTCAATCTAAGTGTTTTGCATGTGTAAATCTGGCTTACACCCGTTGTATGTGAAGGTTAGAATCTATCACACCCGATCATCATGTGGTGCTTCGAAACAATGAACTTTCACAATGGTGCATAGTTAGGGGGAACACTTTCTTGAAATTTTAGGAGGGATCATCTTATTTATGCTACCGTCATTCTAAGCAAATAAGATGTAAACATGACAAACATCACAAGCAAATCATAAAGTGACATGATATGGCCAATATCATCTTGCGCCTTTGATCTCCATCTTTGAGGCGCGGCATGATCACCTTCGTCACCGGCATGACACCATGATCTCCATCATCATGATCTCCATCATCGTGTCTTCATGAAGTTGTCTCGCCAACTATTACTTCTACTACTATGGCTAACGGTTAGCAATAAAGTAAAGTAATTACATGGCGTTTTCAATGACACGTAGGTCATACAATAAACTAAGACAACTCCTATGGCTCCTGCCGGTTGTCATACTCATCGACATGCAAGTCGTGATTCCTATTACAAGAACATGATCAATCTCATACGTCACATATATCATTCATCACATCCTTTTGGCCATATCACATCACATAGCATACCCTACAAAAACAAGTTAGACATCCTCTAATTGTTGTTGCATGTTTTACTTGGCTGCTATGGTTTCTAGCAAGAACGTTTCTTACTTACGCAAAAGCCACAATGGTGATATGCCAATTGCTATTTACCCTTCATAAGGACCCTTTTCATCAAATCCGATCCGACCAAAGTGGGAGAGACAGACACCCGCTAGCCACCTTATGCAACAAGTGCATGCCAGTCGGTGGAACCTGTCTCACGTAAGCGTACGTGTAAGGTCGGTCCGGGCCACTTCATCCCACAATACCGTCGAAACAAGATAAGACTAGTAACGGTAAGCAAATTGAACAAACCAACGCCCACAACTACTTGTGTTCTACTCGTGCATAGAATTTACGCATAGACCTAGCTCATGATGCCACTATTGGGGAACATAGCACAAATTCAAAATTTTCTACGGAACACCAAGATCAATCTATGGAGATTATAGCAACAAGAGAGGGAGAGGATGAGCATCTTCATACCTTTCAAGATCGCTAAGCGGAAGCGTTAACAGAATGTAGTTGATGGAGTCATACTCGCGGCAATTCAAATCACGAAAGATCCGATCTAGCGCCAAATGGACGGCGCCTCCGCGTTCAACACACGTACAACCCGAGGACGTCTCCTCCTTATTGATCCAGCAAGGGGAGAGGAGAAGTTGAGGGAGAACTCCGACAGCACGACGGCGTGGTGGTGATGGAGCTCGTGGTTCTCTGGCAGAGCTTCGCTAAGCACTATGGAGGAGGAGTACGTGTTGAAGGAGGGAGAAGGCTACACCAGGGAAGAGGTGCGGCTGACCTCCCACCCCTCCACTATATATAGGGGCAAGGGGAGAGGGTGAGGCACCCTAGGGTTTCCCCTAGGGGGCAGCGGCCAAGCAGATTGGATCTCCCTAGGGAAAATCCTAGGGAGACTTGCCCCCCAAGCCAAGCAGGTAGAGGATTGCCTCTTAAGCCAGGTGGAGGCGCCCCACCTCCCCAAATAACGTCGGAAAGGGTGTGGGGGGGTGCAACACCCCTAAGTGGCCTGGTTTGCCCCTTCCCCTTTGGCCCATGAGGCCCTCCAACACTTGTCGGGGCTCCCGAAACACCTTTCGGTCATGCTGGCCATAGCCTGGTACCCCCGGAACACTTCCAGACTCCAATACCCTTCATCCAATATATCGATCTTCACCGCCGGACCATTCCGGAACTCCTCGTGATGTCCGGGATTACATCCGGGACTCCGAACTACCTTCAGTAACCACATACTATTTCCCATAACAACTCTAGCGTCACCGAACCTTAAGTGTGTAGACCCTACGAGTTCGGGAACCATGCAGACATGACCGAGACGTTCTACGGCCAATAACCAACAGCGGGATATGGATACCCATGTTGGCTCCCACATGTTCCACGATGATCTCATCGGATGAACCATGATGACGAGGATTCAATCAATCCCGTATACAATTCCCTTTGTCCATTGGTATGTTACTTGCCCGAGATTCGATCGGCGGTATCCCTATACCTTGTTCAATCTCATTACCGGAAAGTCTCTTTACTTGTTCCATAATGCATGATCCGGTGACTAACTACTTAGTCAGATTGAGCTCATTATGATGATGCATTACCGAGTGGGCACAGAGATACCTCTCCATCATACGGAGTGACAAATCCCAGTCTCGATTCGTGCCAATCCAACATAAACTTTCGGATATACCTGTAGTGCACCTTTATAGCCACCCAGTTACGTTGTGATGTTTGGTACACCCAAAGCATTCGTACGGTATCCGGGAGTTGCACAATCTCATGGTCTAAGGAAATGATACTTGACATTAGAAAAGCTTTAGCATACGAACTACACGATCTTGTGCTATGCTTAGGATTGGGTCTTGTCCATCACATCATTCTTCAAATGATGTGATCCCGTTATCAATGACATCCTATGTCCATGGTCAGGAAACCATAACCATCTATTGATCAACTAGCTAGTCAACTAGAGGCTCACTAGGGACATGTTGTGGTCTATGTATTCACACAATAATTACGGTTTCCAATTAATACAATTATAGCATGAACAATAGAAAATTATCATGAACAAGGAAATATAATAATAACCATTTTATTATTGCCTCTAGGACATATTTCCAACAACTTGTCATGTCTCCATATCGGAAACCTCCTTCGTCGTAAGCACGTGACCACTTATGCTGCTCCGGAAAATGCCTTGTCAAGAATTCGCTCCCTCCTTTGTTCTTCTCCAATGCCTTGAATAGCTTATCATAGAAACTTTGGAATGTGCCGGTGTTGAATGCCACACAAACATGGGTAAGATCTTTGCAAAACTCCTTACTCTTGCATGCACGGTAAAAGTTTGCCACAAAATGCCTCATGCACCAACGGTGTTGGAGCTTTGGATAGCCTGGAATGTCAACTTCTATTGCTTTGATAATCCCATGATGGTGATCCGATATGATGCACACCTCTCTTTTGGGGCCAATCACCTTCGTCCTCACATGATCCATAAGACACTCCCAATTATCATCGTGCTCGGAAGGCACCAACGCAAATGCCACTGGAAACACATTGTCATTGGACGAGTGATCCATTGCTACCATCAACGTGCCCTTGTACCTTCCGGTCAAGAACGTGCCATCAATTGACAAGACGGGGCGGCAATGCCTAAATGCATCGATGCATTGCCCAAAGCTCCAAAAAGCTCGATGAAACACTCCCTCGATTGACTCAACCCTATGGTGCATGCCCGGTTCCGATGATCAATGGCTCCCAACATTCTCGAAAGAAAGTTGTACGCAGCGACATAATCACCATGCAACATACCTATAGTGTTTTCCTTGGCCATCCACACCTTTCCGTACTTGACCGGGTAGCCGAATCGTTCACCTTCACGGTTGGGTCATGGGATATCTCATTCAACAATTTGTAGCCTAGATACTCGGACGTGAGTTGGCGGTGTCCCTTGCTTCGGTCCGCTTTCTCCGGTAGTATGCACTCGTGGGTGGCCACACAACTCTTCAACTCTCATTGCTCGGTTTCCTTGATCTTTCTTCCACGGACCTTCCATGGGAAACCTTCTTTGTCACATTTGATGGTGTAGCGCAATGTTTTGTTGGAATGATGAACACCAAACGACATATTATTCTGAATGGCGTAGTCACTCAACCATATCTTGAACTCTTGCAAACAACCAAACTTGATCCCTTTCTTCAAATGAGAATTCTCATCCTCACCCGGTGGCCTCGAATCACCCATACTTGGGCAAGGTGATGGTCCGACCAAGCCCAACCTAATGCCACCATCAACAACGGCCTTGTCGGAAAGACTAAGATCACGAAACAAAGAGGGTCCTCTTTCCTTGCCATTGACCTTCTTGTAAATTTGATTTTCTTGCGGCGTGAAACCATCCTCGTCCAATTCTTCTGGTGGACCCTCATCATCCGACTCATACCTACACATACGGTTGTAAGGGAGGTTACGGTCCATGTCTTATTGATGCACAATGACATCCAAGTCACCAATGGGATTGTAATGAATCTCTTCTTCTTCTTCCTCATACACATCATCTTGAGCAATAGCATCTCCATCAACATGAGCAATGGCATCTTCATCAACATGAACATTCGTACGTTCATCAACATGAGCAACGGCCTTATCTCCAACATGATCATCACCTAGAAGAACTATGGCTCTAGCATTGATGACCTCTTCATTTGGTTGGCTACTTGGTGGTTGGCTAGCCGCATTGTGGTCATACACCACGACAGCATCATGTATTGGGGAGGACACATTCCGGTTCAAGTCGAGTAGTGGCCGAGGAACTTCAACCTTTGTCGCAAATAACTCAAGTGACTTGTCTTGTGATCCCTCAACTTTCTCCTTATACACATCCCAATGCAATTGAGAGGTGATGGGCATACTCTTTAATCGGGATTTTACTCCCACTCCCACATCATATCAACCAATAAGCTTCACACCATCACTTGGGTTAATCCAATTGAGGACGTTTTTCACTTTCACGACAATATCATCATAGCTTGGGCTTGTGTCAAAAACCATGGCCTCCTCCCCATCGTCGGCATTTCCATCCATGAAAGTCGCCTTGTCCAAATAATGCACATTCACTAGTTTATCCATCTAAAACCAATGGAACAAAATTGAGTCATCAATGAACCGGCCATTTCATATGGATGAACTAGTATAAGATTTTGAATGTAACACTAGCCCTAACCCTAACCCTAACCTGACTAAACCCCTAACCCTAACACTTAAGCTAGCTTGCCACGACAAAGAGTGACACGTATTACTTAGGTCAACCATAAATGACCCATAAATGCACCATAAATGCACAATAAAT